>NW_027308078.1:0-208000 GCF_047496885.1 Scyliorhinus torazame
AGCGGGAGCAGTCTGGACCGGCTGGGTAACTGAGAGACAACAGCAAGGACAGTGACAGAGTGACAGTGGGAGCAGTCTGGGCCGGCTGGTAACTGAGAGACAACAGCAAGGTCAGTGACAGAGTGACAGTGGGAGCAGTCTGGACCGGCTGGGTAACTGAGAGACAACAGCAAGGACACAGACAGAGTGACAGTGGGAGCAGTCTCGGCCGGCTGGGTAACATAGAGACAACAGCAAGGACACTGACAGAGTGACAATGGGAGCAGTCTGGGCCGGCTGGGTAACTGAGAGACAACAGCAAGGACACTGACAGAGTGACAGTGGGAGCAGTCTGGGCCGGCTGAGTAACTGAGAGACAACAGCAAGGACACTGACAGAGTTACAGTGGGAGCAGTCTGGGCCGGCTGGGTAACTGAGATACAACAGCAAGGACACTGACAGAGTGACAGTGGGAACAGTCTGGGCCGGCTGGGTAACTGAGAGACAACAGCAAGGACACTGACAGAGCGACAGTGGGAGCAGTCTGGGCCGGCTGGGTAACTGAGAGACAACAGCAAGGACACTGACAGGGTGACAGTGGGAGCAGTCTGGGCCGGCTGGGTAACTGAGAGACAACAGCAAGGACACTGACAGAGTGACAGTGGGAGCAGTCTGGGCCGGCTGCGTAACTGAGAGACAACAGCAAGGACACTGACAGAGTGACAGTGGGAGCAGTCTGGATCGGCTGGGTAACTGAGAGAAAACAGCAAGGACACTGACAGAGAGACAGTGGGAGCAGTCTGGACCGGCTGGGTAACTGAGAGAAAACAGCAAGGACACTGACAGAGAGACAGTGGGAGCAGTCTGGATCGGCTGGGTAACTGAGAGAAAACAGCAAGGACACTGACAGAGAGACAGTGGGAGCAGTCTGGATCGGCTGGGTAACTGAGAGACAACAGCAAGGACAGTGACAGAGTGACAGTGGGAGCAGTCTGGATCAGCTGGGTTACTGAGAGACAACAGCAAGGACACTGACAGAGTGACAGTGGGAGCAGTCTGGGCCGGCTGGGTAACTGAGAGACAACAGCAAGGACACTGACAGAGTGACAGTGGGAGCAGTCTGGACCGGCTGGGTAACTGAGAGACAACAGCAAGGACACTGACAGAGTGACAGTGGTGAGAACAGTATGGGCCGGCTGGGTAACTGAGATACAACAGCAAGGACACTGACAGAGTGACAGCGGGAGCAGTCTGGGCCGGCTGGGTAACTGAGAGACAACAGCAAGGACACTGACAGAGTGACAATGGGAGCAGTCTGGGCCGGCTGGGTAACTGAGAGACAACAGCAGGGACACTGACAGAGTGACAGTGGGAGCAGTCTGGGCCGGCTGGGTAACTGAGATACAACAGCGAGGACACTGACAGAGTGACAGTGAGAGCAGTCTGGACCGGCTGGTAACTGAGAGACAATAGCAAGGACACTGACAGAGAGACATTGGGAGCAGTCTGGACCGGCTGGGTAACTGAGAGACAACAGCAAGGACACTGACAGAGTGACAGTGGGAGCAGTCTGGATCGGCTGGGTAACTGAGAGAAAACAGCAAGGACACTGACAGAGAGACAGTGGGAGCAGTCTGGACCGGCTGGGTAACTGAGAGAAAACAGCAAGGACACTGACAGAGAGACAGTGGGAGCAGTCTGGATCGGCTGGGTAACTGAGAGAAAACAGCAAGGACACTGACAGAGAGACAGTGGGAGCAGTCTGGATCGGTTGGGTAACTGAGAGACAACAGCAAGGACAGTGACAGAGTGACAGTGGGAGCAGTCTGGATCAGCTGGGTTACTGAGAGACAACAGCAAGGACACTGACAGAGTGACAGTGGGAGCAGTCTGGGCCGGCTGGGTAACTGAGAGACAACAGCAAGGACACTGACAGAGTGACAGTGGGAGCAGTCTGGGCCGGCTGGGTAACTGAGATACAACAGCGAGGACAGTGACAGAGTGACAGTGGGAGCAGTCTCGGCCGGCTGGGTAACTGAGAGACAACAGCAAGGACACTGACAGAGTGACAGTGGGAGCAGTCTCGGCCGGCTGGGTAACTGAGAGACAACAGCAAGGACACTGACAGAGTGACAGTGGGAGCAGTCTGGGCCGGCTGGTAACTGAGAGACAACAGCAAGGTCAGTGACAGAGTGACAGTGGGAGCAGTCTGGGCCGGCTGGGTAACTGAGAGACAACAGCAAGGACACAGACAGAGTGACAGTGGGAGCAGTCTCGGCCGGCTGGGTAACTGAGAGACAACAGCAAGGACACTGACAGAGTGACAATGTGAGCAGTCTGGGCCGGCTAGGTAACTGAGAGACAACAGCAAGGACACTGACAGAGTGACAGTGGGAGCAGTCTGGGCCGGCTTGGTAACTGAGAGACAACAGCAAGGACAGTGACAGAGTGACAATGGGAGCAGTCTGGGCCGGCTGGGTAACTGAGAGACAACAGCAAGGACAGTGACAGAGTGACAGTGGGAGCAGTCCGGGCCGGCTGGGTAACTGAGAGACAACAGCAAGGACACTGACAGAGTGACAGTGGGAGCAGTCTGGGCCGGCTGGGTAACTGAGAGACAACAGCAAGGACACTGACAGAGTGACAGTGGGAGCAGTCTGGGCCGGCTGGGTAACTGAGAGACAACAGCAAGGACACTGACAGAGTGACAGTGGTGGGAGCAGTTTGGCTGGCTGGTTAAATTAGAGACAACAGCAAGGACACTGACAGAGTGACAGTGGACAGACCAGTCTGGGCAGACTTGTTAACAGAGAGACAACAACTAGGATAGTGACAGAGTGACAGTGGTGGCAGCAGTCTCGGTCGGCTAGCAAACTGAGTGACAACAGCAAGGACACTGACACAGTTACAGTGTTGGGAGTAGTCTGGGCCGGCTGGGTAACTGAGCGACAACAGCAAGGACACTGACAGAGTGACAGTGGGAGCAGTCTGGGCCGGCTGGGTAACTGAGCGACAACAGCAAGGACGCTGACAGAGTGACAGTGGGAGCAGTCTGGGCCGGCTGGGTAACTGAGCGACAACAGCAAGGACGCTGACAGAGTGACAGTGGGAGCAGTCTGGGCCGGCTGGGTAACTGAGAGACAACAGCAAGGACGCTGACAGAGTGAGAGCGGGAGCAGTCTGGACCGGCTGGGTAACTGAGAGACAACAGCAAGGACAGTGACAGAGTGACAGTGGGAGCAGTCTGGGCCGGCTGGTAACTGAGAGACAACAGCAAGGTCAGTGACAGAGTGACAGTGGGAGCAGTCTGGACCGGCTGGGTAACTGAGAGACAACAGCAAGGACACAGACAGAGTGACAGTGGGAGCAGTCTCGGCCGGCTGGGTAACATAGAGACAACAGCAAGGACACTGACAGAGTGACAATGGGAGCAGTCTGGGCCGGCTGGGTAACTGAGAGACAACAGCAAGGACACTGACAGAGTGACAGTGGGAGCAGTCTGGGCCGGCTGAGTAACTGAGAGACAACAGCAAGGACACTGACAGAGTTACAGTGGGAGCAGTCTGGGCCGGCTGGGTAACTGAGATACAACAGCAAGGACACTGACAGAGTGACAGTGGGAACAGTCTGGGCCGGCTGGGTAACTGAGAGACAACAGCAAGGACACTGACAGAGCGACAGTGGGAGCAGTCTGGGCCGGCTGGGTAACTGAGAGACAACAGCAAGGACACTGACAGGGTGACAGTGGGAGCAGTCTGGGCCGGCTGGGTAACTGAGAGACAACAGCAAGGACACTGACAGAGTGACAGTGGGAGCAGTCTGGGCCGGCTGCGTAACTGAGAGACAACAGCAAGGACACTGACAGAGTGACAGTGGGAGCAGTCTGGATCGGCTGGGTAACTGAGAGAAAACAGCAAGGACACTGACAGAGAGACAGTGGGAGCAGTCTGGACCGGCTGGGTAACTGAGAGAAAACAGCAAGGACACTGACAGAGAGACAGTGGGAGCAGTCTGGATCGGCTGGGTAACTGAGAGAAAACAGCAAGGACACTGACAGAGAGACAGTGGGAGCAGTCTGGATCGGCTGGGTAACTGAGAGACAACAGCAAGGACAGTGACAGAGTGACAGTGGGAGCAGTCTGGATCAGCTGGGTTACTGAGAGACAACAGCAAGGACACTGACAGAGTGACAGTGGGAGCAGTCTGGGCCGGCTGGGTAACTGAGAGACAACAGCAAGGACACTGACAGAGTGACAGTGGGAGCAGTCTGGACCGGCTGGGTAACTGAGAGACAACAGCAAGGACACTGACAGAGTGACAGTGGTGAGAACAGTATGGGCCGGCTGGGTAACTGAGATACAACAGCAAGGACACTGACAGAGTGACAGCGGGAGCAGTCTGGGCCGGCTGGGTAACTGAGAGACAACAGCAAGGACACTGACAGAGTGACAATGGGAGCAGTCTGGGCCGGCTGGGTAACTGAGAGACAACAGCAGGGACACTGACAGAGTGACAGTGGGAGCAGTCTGGGCCGGCTGGGTAACTGAGATACAACAGCGAGGACACTGACAGAGTGACAGTGAGAGCAGTCTGGACCGGCTGGTAACTGAGAGACAATAGCAAGGACACTGACAGAGAGACATTGGGAGCAGTCTGGACCGGCTGGGTAACTGAGAGACAACAGCAAGGACACTGACAGAGTGACAGTGGGAGCAGTCTGGATCGGCTGGGTAACTGAGAGAAAACAGCAAGGACACTGACAGAGAGACAGTGGGAGCAGTCTGGACCGGCTGGGTAACTGAGAGAAAACAGCAAGGACACTGACAGAGAGACAGTGGGAGCAGTCTGGATCGGCTGGGTAACTGAGAGAAAACAGCAAGGACACTGACAGAGAGACAGTGGGAGCAGTCTGGATCGGTTGGGTAACTGAGAGACAACAGCAAGGACAGTGACAGAGTGACAGTGGGAGCAGTCTGGATCAGCTGGGTTACTGAGAGACAACAGCAAGGACACTGACAGAGTGACAGTGGGAGCAGTCTGGGCCGGCTGGGTAACTGAGAGACAACAGCAAGGACACTGACAGAGTGACAGTGGGAGCAGTCTGGGCCGGCTGGGTAACTGAGATACAACAGCGAGGACAGTGACAGAGTGACAGTGGGAGCAGTCTCGGCCGGCTGGGTAACTGAGAGACAACAGCAAGGACACTGACAGAGTGACAGTGGGAGCAGTCTCGGCCGGCTGGGTAACTGAGAGACAACAGCAAGGACACTGACAGAGTGACAGTGGGAGCAGTCTGGGCCGGCTGGTAACTGAGAGACAACAGCAAGGTCAGTGACAGAGTGACAGTGGGAGCAGTCTGGGCCGGCTGGGTAACTGAGAGACAACAGCAAGGACACAGACAGAGTGACAGTGGGAGCAGTCTCGGCCGGCTGGGTAACTGAGAGACAACAGCAAGGACACTGACAGAGTGACAATGTGAGCAGTCTGGGCCGGCTAGGTAACTGAGAGACAACAGCAAGGACACTGACAGAGTGACAGTGGGAGCAGTCTGGGCCGGCTTGGTAACTGAGAGACAACAGCAAGGACAGTGACAGAGTGACAATGGGAGCAGTCTGGGCCGGCTGGGTAACTGAGAGACAACAGCAAGGACAGTGACAGAGTGACAGTGGGAGCAGTCCGGGCCGGCTGGGTAACTGAGAGACAACAGCAAGAACAGTGACAGAGTGACAGTGGGAGCAGTCTGGGCCGGCTGGGTAACTGAGAGACAACAGCAAGGACAGTGACAGAGTGACAGTGTGAGCAGTCTGGGCCGGCTGGGTAACTGAGAGACAACAGCAAGGGCACTGACAGAGTGACAGTGGGAGCAGTCTGGGCCGGCTGGGTAACTGAGAGACATCAGCAAGGACACTGACAGAGTGACAGTGGGAGCAGTCTGGGCCGGCTGGGTAACTGAGAGACAACAGCAAGGACACTGACAGAGTGACAGTGGGAGAAGTCTGGGCCGGCTGGGTAACTGAGAGACAACAGCAAGGACACTGACAGAGTGACAGTGGGAGCAGTCTGGGCCGGCTGGTAACTGAGAGACAACAGCAAGGTCAGTGACAGAGTGACAGTGGGAGCAGTCTGGACCGGCTGGGTAACTGAGAGACAACAGCAAGGACACTGACAGAGTGACAGCGGGAGCAGTCTGGGCCGGCTGGGTAACTGAGAGACAACAGCAAGGACACTGACAGAGTGACAATGGGAGCAGTCTGGGCCGGCTGGGTAACTGAGAGACAACAGCAGGGACACTGACAGAGTGACAGTGGGAGCAGTCTGGGCCGGCTGGGTAACTGAGATACAACAGCGAGGACACTGACAGAGTGACAGTGAGAGCAGTCTGGACCGGCTGGGTAACTGAGAGACAACAGCAAGGACACTGACAGAGTGACAGTGGGAGCAGTCTGGATCGGCTGGGTAACTGAGAGAAAACAGCAAGGACACTGACAGAGAGACAGTGGGAGCAGTCTGGACCGGCTGGGTAACTGAGAGAAAACAGCAAGGACACTGACAGAGAGACAGTGGGAGCAGTCTGGATCGGCTGGGTAACTGAGAGAAAACAGCAAGGACACTGACAGAGAGACAGTGGGAGCAGTCTGGATCGGCTGGGTAACTGAGAGACAACAGCAAGGACAGTGACAGAGTGACAGTGGGAGCAGTCTGGATCAGCTGGGTTACTGAGAGACAACAGCAAGGACACTGACAGAGTGACAGTGGGAGCAGTCTGGGCCGGCTGGGTAACTGAGAGACAACAGCAAGGACACTGACAGAGTGACAGTGGGAGCAGTCTGGGCCGGCTGGGTAACTGAGATACAACAGCGAGGACAGTGACAGAGTGACAGTGGGAGCAGTCTCGGCCGGCTGGGTAACTGAGAGACAACAGCAAGGACACTGACAGAGTGACAGTGGGAGCAGTCTCGGCCGGCTGGGTAACTGAGAGACAACAGCAAGGACACTGACAGAGTGACAGTGGGAGCAGTCTGGGCCGGCTGGTAACTGAGAGACAACAGCAAGGTCAGTGACAGAGTGACAGTGGGAGCAGTCTGGGCCGGCTGGGTAACTGAGAGACAACAGCAAGGACACAGACAGAGTGACAGTGGGAGCAGTCTCGGCCGGCTGGGTAACTGAGAGACAACAGCAAGGACACTGACAGAGTGACAATGTGAGCAGTCTGGGCCGGCTAGGTAACTGAGAGACAACAGCAAGGACACTGACAGAGTGACAGTGGGAGCAGTCTGGGCCGGCTTGGTAACTGAGAGACAACAGCAAGGACAGTGACAGAGTGACAATGGGAGCAGTCTGGGCCGGCTGGGTAACTGAGAGACAACAGCAAGGACAGTGACAGAGTGACAGTGGGAGCAGTCCGGGCCGGCTGGGTAACTGAGAGACAACAGCAAGAACAGTGACAGAGTGACAGTGGGAGCAGTCTGGGCCGGCTGGGTAACTGAGAGACAACAGCAAGGACAGTGACAGAGTGACAGTGTGAGCAGTCTGGGCCGGCTGGGTAACTGAGAGACAACAGCAAGGACAGTGACAGAGTGACAATGGGAGCAGTCTAGGCCGGCTGGGTAACTGAGAGACAACAGCAAGGACAGTGACAGAGTGACAGTGGGAGCAGTCTGGGCCGGCTGGGTAACTGAGAGACAACAGCAAGGACAGTGACAGAGTGACAGTGGGAGCAGTCTGGGCCGGCTGGGTAACTGAGAAACAACTGCAAGGACACTGACAGAGTGACAGTGGGAGCAGTCTGGGCCGGCTGGGTAACTGAGAGACAACAGCAAGGGCACTGACAGAGTGACAGTGGGAGCAGTCTGGGCCGGCTGGGTAACTGAGAGACATCAGCAAGGACACTGACAGAGTGACAGTGGGAGCAGTCTGGGCCGGCTGGGTAACTGAGAGACAACAGCAAGGACACTGACAGAGTGACAGTGGGAGAAGTCTGGGCCGGCTGGGTAACTGAGAGACAACAGCAAGGACACTGACAGAGTGACAATGGGAGCAGTCTGGGCCGGCTGGGTAACTGAGCGACAACAGCAAGGACACTGACAGGCTGATAGTGGGAGCAGTCTGGGCCGGCTGGGTAACTGAGAGACAACAGCAAGGACACTGACAGAGTGACAGTGGTGGGAGCAGTTTGGCTGGCTGGTTAAATTAGAGACAACAGCAAGGACACTGACAGAGTGACAGTGGACAGACCAGTCTGGGCAGTCTTGTTAACAGAGAGACAACAACTAGGATAGTGACAGAGTGACAGTGGTGGCAGCAGTCTCGGTCGGCTAGCAAACTGAGTGACAACAGCAAGGACACTGACACAGTTACAGTGTTGGGAGTAGTCTGGGCCGGCTGGGTAACTGAGCGACAACAGCAAGGACGCTGACAGAGTGACAGTGGGAGCAGTCTGGGCCGGCTGGGTAACTGAGAGACAACAGCAAGGACAGTGACAGAGTGAAAGTGGGAGCAGTCTGGGCCGGCTGGGTAACTGAGAGACAACAGCAAGGACACTGACAGAGTGACAGTGAGTGCAGTCTGGGCCGGCTGGGTAACTGAGAGACAACAGCAAGGATACTGACAGAGTGACAGTGGGAGCAGTCTGGGCCGGCTGGGTAACTGAGAGACAACAGCAAGGACACTGACAGAGTGACAGTGGGAGCAGTCTGGGCCGGCTGGTAACTGAGAGACAACAGCAAGGTCAGTGACAGAGTGACAGTGGGAGCAGTCTGGACCGGCTGGGTAACTGAGAGACAACAGCAAGGACACAGACAGAGTGACAGTGGGAGCAGTCTCGGCCAGCTGGGTAACATAGAGACAACAGCAAGGACACTGACAGAGTGACAGTGGGAGCAGTCTGGGCCGGCTGGGTAACTGAGAGACAACAGCAAGGACACTGACAGAGTGACAGTGGGAGCAGTCTGGGCCGGCTGGTAACTGAGAGACAACAGCAAGGTCAGTGACAGAGTGACAGTGGGAGCAGTCTGGACCGGCTGGGTAACTGAGAGACAACAGCAAGGACACAGACAGAGTGACAGTGGGAGCAGTCTCGGCCGGCTGGGTAACATAGAGACAACAGCAAGGACACTGACAGAGTGACAGTGGGAGCAGTCTGGGCCGGCTGGGTAACTGAGAGACAACAGCAAGGACACTGACAGAGTGACAGTGGGAGCAGTCTGGGCCGGCTGAGTAACTGAGAGACAACAGCAAGGACACTGACAGAGTTACAGTGGGAGCAGTCTGGGCCGGCTGGGTAACTGAGATACAACAGCAAGGACAGTGACAGAGTGACAGTGGTGAGAACAGTCTGGGCCGGCTGGGTAACTGAGAGACAACAGCAAGGACACTGACAGAGAGACAGTGGGAATAGTCTGGGCCGGCTGGGTAACTGAGAGACAACTGCAAGGACACTGACAGAGTGACAGTGGGAGCAGTCTGGGCCGGCTGAATAAATTAGAGAAAACAGCAAGGACACTGAAAGTGTGACAGTGGTGAGAACAGTCTGGGCCGGCTGGGTAACTGAGATACAACAGCAAGGACACTGACAGAGTGATAGTGGGAGCAGTCTGGGCCGGCTGGGTAACTGAGAGACAACAGCAAGGACACTGACAGAGTGACAGTGGGAGCAGTCTGTACCGGCTGGATAACTGAGAGACAACAGCAAGGACAGTGACAGAGTGACAGTGGGAGCAGTCTGGGCCGGCTGGATAACTGAGAGACAACAGCAAGGACACTGACAGAGTGACAGTGGGAGCAGTCTGGGCCGGCTGGGTAACTGAGAGACAACAGCAAGGACGCTGACAGAGTGTCAGCGGGAGCAGTCTGGGCCGGCTGGGTAACTGAGATACAACAGCAAGGACACTGACAGAGTGACAGTGGGAGCAGTCTGGGCCGGCTGGGTAACTGAGAGACAACAGCAAGGACACTGACAGAGTGACAGTGGGAGCAGTCTGGGCCGGCTGGGTAACTGAGAGACAACAGCAAGGACAGTGACAGAGTGACAGTGGGTGCAGGCTGGGCCGGCTGGGTAACTGAGAGACAAAAGCAAGGACAGTGACAGAGTGACAGTGGGAGCAGTCCGGGCCGGCTTGGTAACTGAGAGACAACAGCAAGGACAGTGACAGAGTGACAATGGGAGCAGTCTGGGCCGGCTGGGTAACTGAGAGACAACAGCAAGGACAGTGACAGAGTGACAGTGGGAGCAGTCGGGGCCGGCTGGGTAACTGAGAGACAACAGCAAGAACAATGACAGAGTGACAGTGGGAGCAGTCTGGGCCGGCTGGGTAACTGAGAGACAACAGCAAGGACAGTGACAGAGTGACAGTGGGAGCAGTCTGGGCCGGCTGGGTAACTGAGAGACAACAGCAAGGACAGTGACAGAGTGACAATGGGAGCAGTCTGGGCCGGCTGGGTAACTGAGAGACAACAGCAAGGACAGTGACAGAGTGACAGTGGGAGGAGTCTGGGCCGGCTGGGTAACTGAGAGACAACAGCAAGGACACTGACAGAGAGACAGTGGGAGCAGTCTGGGCCGGCTGGGTAACTGAGAGACAACAGCAAGATCAGTGACAGAGTGACAGTGGGAGCAGTCCGGGCCGGCTGGGTAACTGAGAGACAACAGCAAGGACACTGACAGAGTGACAATGGGAGCAGTCTGGGCCGGCTGGGTAACTGAGCGACAACAGCAAGGACACTGACAGGCTGATAGTGGGAGCAGTCTGGGCCGGCTGGGTAACTGAGAGACAACAGCAAGGACACTGACAGAGTGACAGTGGTGGGAGCAGTTTGGCTGGCTGGTTAAATTAGAGACAACAGCAAGGACACTGACAGAGTGACAGTGGACAGACCAGTCTGGGCAGTCTTGTTAACAGAGAGACAACAACTAGGATAGTGACAGAGTGACAGTGGTGGCAGCAGTCTCGGTCGGCTAGCAAACTGAGTGACAACAGCAAGGACACTGACACAGTTACAGTGTTGTGAGTAGTCTGGGCCGGCTGGGTAACTGAGCGACAACAGCAAGGACGCTGACAGAGTGACAGTGGGAGCAGTCTGGGCCGGCTGGGTAACTGAGAGACAACAGCAAGGACAGTGACAGAGTGAAAGTGGGAGCAGTCTGGGCCGGCTGGGTAACTGAGAGACAACAGCAAGGACACTGACAGAGTGACAGTGAGTGCAGTCTGGGCCGGCTGGGTAACTGAGAGACAACAGCAAGGATACTGACAGAGTGACAGTGGGAGCAGTCTGGGCCGGCTGGGTAACTGAGAGACAACAGCAAGGACACTGACAGAGTGACAGTGGGAGCAGTCTGGGCCGGCTGGTAACTGAGAGACAACAGCAAGGTCAGTGACAGAGTGACAGTGGGAGCAGTCTGGACCGGCTGGGTAACTGAGAGACAACAGCAAGGACACAGACAGAGTGACAGTGGGAGCAGTCTCGGCCGGCTGGGTAACATAGAGACAACAGCAAGGACACTGACAGAGTGACAGTGGGAGCAGTCTGGGCCGGCTGGGTAACTGAGAGACAACAGCAAGGACACTGACAGAGTGACAGTGGGAGCAGTCTGGGCCGGCTGGTAACTGAGAGACAACAGCAAGGTCAGTGACAGAGTGACAGTGGGAGCAGTCTGGACCGGCTGGGTAACTGAGAGACAACAGCAAGGACACAGACAGAGTGACAGTGGGAGCAGTCTCGGCCGGCTGGGTAACATAGAGACAACAGCAAGGACACTGACAGAGTGACAGTGGGAGCAGTCTGGGCCGGCTGGGTAACTGAGAGACAACAGCAAGGACACTGACAGAGTGACAGTGGGAGCAGTCTGGGCCGGCTGAGTAACTGAGAGACAACAGCAAGGACACTGACAGAGTTACAGTGGGAGCAGTCTGGGCCGGCTGGGTAACTGAGATACAACAGCAAGGACAGTGACAGAGTGACAGTGGTGAGAACAGTCTGGGCCGGCTGGGTAACTGAGAGACAACAGCAAGGACACTGACAGAGAGACAGTGGGAATAGTCTGGGCCGGCTGGGTAACTGAGAGACAACTGCAAGGACACTGACAGAGTGACAGTGGGAGCAGTCTGGGCCGGCTGAATAAATTAGAGAAAACAGCAAGGACACTGAAAGTGTGACAGTGGTGAGAACAGTCTGGGCCGGCTGGGTAACTGAGATACAACAGCAAGGACACTGACAGAGTGATAGTGGGAGCAGTCTGGGCCGGCTGGGTAACTGAGAGACAACAGCAAGGACACTGACAGAGTGACAGTGGGAGCAGTCTGTACCGGCTGGATAACTGAGAGACAACAGCAAGGACAGTGACAGAGTGACAGTGGGAGCAGTCTGGGCCGGCTGGATAACTGAGAGACAACAGCAAGGACACTGACAGAGTGACAGTGGGAGCAGTCTGGGCCGGCTGGGTAACTGAGAGACAACAGCAAGGACGCTGACAGAGTGTCAGCGGGAGCAGTCTGGGCCGGCTGGGTAACTGAGATACAACAGCAAGGACACTGACAGAGTGACAGTGGGAGCAGTCTGGGCCGGCTGGGTAACTGAGAGACAACAGCAAGGACACTGACAGAGTGACAGTGGGAGCAGTCTGGGCCGGCTGGGTAACTGAGAGACAACAGCAAGGACACTGACAGAGTGACAGTGGGAGCAGTCTGGATCGGCTGGGTAACTGAGAGAAAACAGCAAGGACACTGACAGAGAGACAGTGGGAGCAGTCTGGACCGGCTGGGTAACTGAGAGAAAACAGCAAGGACACTGACAGAGAGACAGTGGGAGCAGTCTGGATCGGCTGGGTAACTGAGAGAAAACAGCAAGGACACTGACAGAGAGACAGTGGGAGCAGTCTGGGCCGGCTGGGTAACTGAGAGACAACAGCAAGGACACTGACAGAGTGACAGTGGGAGCAGTCTGGATCGGCTGGGTAACTGAGAGACAACAGCAAGGACAGTGACAGAGTGACAGTGGGAGCAGTCTGGATCAGCTGGGTTACTGAGAGACAACAGCAAGGACACTGACAGAGTGACAGTGGGAGCAGTCTGGGCCGGCTGGGTAACTGAGAGACAACAGCAAGGACACTGACAGAGTGACAGTGGGAGCAGTCTGGACCGGCTGGGTAACTGAGAGACAACAGCAAGGACACTGACAGAGTGACAGTGGTGAGAACAGTATGGGCCGGCTGGGTAACTGAGATACAACAGCAAGGACACTGACAGAGTGACAGCGGGAGCAGTCTGGGCCGGCTGGGTAACTAATAGACAACAGCAAGGACACTGACAGAGTGACAATGGGAGCAGTCTGGGCCGGCTGGGTAACTGAGAGACAACAGCAGGGACACTGACAGAGTGACAGTGGGAGCAGTCTGGGCCGGCTGGGTAACTGAGATACAACAGCGAGGACACTGACAGAGTGACAGTGAGAGCAGTCTGGACCGGCTGGTAACTGAGAGACAATAGCAAGGACACTGACAGAGAGACATTGGGAGCAGTCTGGACCGGCTGGGTAACTGAGAGACAACAGCAAGGACACTGACAGAGTGACAGTGGGAGCAGTCTGGATCGGCTGGGTAACTGAGAGAAAACAGCAAGGACACTGACAGAGAGACAGTGGGAGCAGTCTGGACCGGCTGGGTAACTGAGAGAAAACAGCAAGGACACTGACAGAGAGACAGTGGGAGCAGTCTGGATCGGCTGGGTAACTGAGAGAAAACAGCAAGGACACTGACAGAGAGACAGTGGGAGCAGTCTGGATCGGCTGGGTAACTGAGAGACAACAGCAAGGACAGTGACAGAGTGACAGTGGGAGCAGTCTGGATCAGCTGGGTTACTGAGAGACAACAGCAAGGACACTGACAGAGTGACAGTGGGAGCAGTCTGGGCCGGCTGGGTAACTGAGAGACAACAGCAAGGACACTGACAGAGTGACAGTGGGAGCAGTCTGGGCCGGCTGGGTAACTGAGATACAACAGCGAGGACAGTGACAGAGTGACAGTGGGAGCAGTCTCGGCCGGCTGGGTAACTGAGAGACAACAGCAAGGACACTGACAGAGTGACAGTGGGAGCAGTCTCGGCCGGCTGGGTAACTGAGAGACAACAGCAAGGACACTGACAGAGTGACAGTGGGAGCAGTCTGGGCCGGCTGGTAACTGAGAGACAACAGCAAGGTCAGTGACAGAGTGACAGTGGGAGCAGTCTGGGCCGGCTGGGTAACTGAGAGACAACAGCAAGGACACAGACAGAGTGACAGTGGGAGCAGTCTCGGCCGGCTGGGTAACTGAGAGACAACAGCAAGGACACTGACAGAGTGACAATGGGAGCAGTCTGGGCCGGCTAGGTAACTGAGAGACAACAGCAAGGACACTGACAGAGTGACAGTGGGAGCAGTCTGGGCCGGCTGGGTAACTGAGAAACAACTGCAAGGATACTGACAGAGTGACAGTGGGAGCAGTCTGGGCCGGCTGGGTAACTGAGAGACAACAGCAAGGACAGTGACATCTGACAGTGGGAGCAGTCTGGGCCGGCTGGGTAACTGAGAGACAACAGCAGGGACACTGACAGAGTGACAGTGAGAGCAGTCTGGGCCGGCTGGGTAACTGAGATACAACAGCAAGGACCCTGACTGAGTGACAGTGGGAGCAGTCTGGGCCGGCTGGGTAACTGAGAGACAACAGCAAGGACACTGACAGAGTGACAGTGGGAGCAGTCTGGGCCGGCTGGGTAACTGAGAGACAACAGCAAGGACACTGACAGAGTGACAGTGGGAGCAGTCTGGGCCGGCTAGGTAACTGAGAGACAACAGCAAGGACACTGACAGAGTGACAGTGGGAGCAGTCTGGGCCGGCTGGGTAACTGAGAGACAACAGCAAGGACGCTGACAGAGTGACAGCGGGAGCAGTCTGGGCCGGCTGGGTAACTGAGAGACAACAGCAAGGACGCTGACAGAGTGACAGTGGGAGCAGTCTGGGCCGGCAGGGTAACTGAGAGACAACAGCAAGGACACTGACAGAGTGACAGTGGCAGCAGTCTGGGCCGGCTGGGTAACTGAGAGACAACAGCAAGGACAGTGACAGAGTGACAGTGGCAGCAGTCTGGGCTGGCTGGGTAACTGAGAGACAACAGCAAGGACACTGACAGAGTGACAGTGGCAGCAGTCTGGGCCGGCTGAATAAATTAGAGAAAACAGCAAGGACACTGACAGAGTGACAGTGGGAGCAGTCTGGTCCGGCTGGTAACTGAGAGACAACAGCAAGGACACTGACAGAGTGACAGTGGGAGCAGTCTGGGCCGGCTGGGTAACTGAGAGACAACAGCAGGGACACTGACAGAGTGACAGTGGGAGCAGTCTGGGCCGGCTGGGTAACTGAGAGACAACAGCAAGGACACTGACAGAGTGACAGTGGGAGCAGTCTGGGCCGGCTGGGTAACTGAGAGACAACAGCAAGGACACTGAGAGAGTGACAGTGGGAGCATTCTGGGCCGGCTGGGTAACTGAGAGACAACAGCAAGGACACTGAAAGAGTGACAGTGGTGGGAGCAGTTTGGCTGGCTGGCTAAATTAGAGACAACAGCAAGGACACTGACAGAGTGACAGTGGACAGACCAGTCTGGGCAGACATGTTAACAGAGAGACAACAACTAGGATAGTGACAGAGTGACAGTGGTGGCAGCAGTCTCGGTCGGCTGGGTAACTGAGAGACAACAGCAAGGACACTGACAGAGTGACAGTGGGAGCAGTCTGGGCCGGCTGGGTAACTGAGAGACAACAGCAAGGACAGTGACAGAGTGACAGTGAGAGCAGTCTGGGCCGGCTGGGTAACTGAGATACAACAGCAAGGACACTGACAGAGTGACAGTGGGAGCAGTCTCGGCCGGCTGGGTAACTCAGAGACAACAGCAAGGACACTGACAGAGTGACAGTGGGAGCAGTCTGGGCCGGCTGGGTAACTGAGAAACAACAGCAAGGACACTGACAGAGTGACAATGGGAGCAGTCTGGGCCGGCTGGGTAACTGAGAGACAACAGCAAGGACACTGACAGAGTGACAGTGGGAGCAGTCTGGGCCGGCTGGGTAACTGAGAGACAACAGCAAGGACACTGACAGGGTGACAGTGGGAGCAGTCTGGGCCGGCTGCGTAACTGAGAGACAACAGCAAGGACACTGACAGAGTGACAGTGGGAGCAGTCTGGATCGGCTGGGTAACTGAGAGAAAACAGCAAGGACACTGACAGAGAGACAGTGGGAGCAGTCTGGACCGGCTGGGTAACTGAGAGAAAACAGCAAGGACACTGACAGAGTGACAGTGGGAGCAGTCTGGATCGGCTGGGTAACTGAGAGAAAACAGCAAGGACACTGACAGAGAGACAGTGGGAGCAGTCTGGATCAGCTGGGTTACTGAGAGACAACAGCAAGGACACTGACAGAGTGACAGTGGGAGCAGTCTGGGCCGGCTGGGTAACTGAGATACAACAGCGAGGACAGTGACAGAGTGACAGTGGGAGCAGTCTCGGCCGGCTGGGTAACTGAGAGACAACAGCAAGGACACTGACAGAGTGACAGTGGGAGCAGTCTCGGCCGGCTGGGTAACTGAGAGACAACAGCAAGGACACTGACAGAGTGACAGTGGGAGCAGTCTGGGCTGGCTGAATAAATTAGAGAAAACAGCAAGGACACTGAAAGTGTGACAGTGGTGAGAACAGTCTGGGCCGGCTGGGTAACTGAGATACAACAGCAAGGACACTGACAGAGTGACAGCGGGAGCAGTCTGGGCCGGCTGGGTAACTGAGAGACAACAGCAAGGACACTGACAGAGTGACAGTGGGAGCAGTCTGTACCGGCTGGATAACTGAGAGACAACAGCAAGGACAGTGACAGAGTGACAGTGGGAGCAGTCTGGGCCGGCTGCATAACTGAGAGACAACAGCAAGGACACTGACAGAGTGACAGTGGGAGCAGTCTGGGCCGGCTGGGTAACTGAGAGACAACAGCAAGGACACCGACAGAGTGACAGTGGGAGCAGTCTGGGCCGGCTGGGTAACTGAGAGACAACAGCAAGGACACTGACAGAGTGACAATGGGAGCAGTCTGGGCCGGCTGGGTAACTGAGAAACAACTGCAAGGATACTGACAGAGTGACAGTGGGAGCAGTCTGGGCCGGCTGGGTAACTGAGAGACATCAGCAAGGACACTGACAGAGTGACAGTGGGAGCAGTCTGGGCCGGCTGGGTAACTGAGAGACAACAGCAAGGACAGTGACATCTGACAGTGGGAGCAGTCTGGGCCGGCTGGGTAACTGAGAGACAACAGCAGGGACACTGACAGAGTGACAGTGAGAGCAGTCTGGGCCGGCTGGGTAACTGAGAGACAACAGCAAGGACACTGACAGAGTGACAATGGGAGCAGTCTGGGCCGGCTGGGTAACTGAGAGACAACAGCAAGGACACTGACAGAGTGACAGTGGGAGCAGTCTGGGCCGGCTGGGTAACTGAGAGACAACAGCAAGGACAGTGACAGAGTGACAGTGGGAGCAGTATGGGCCGGCTGGGTAACTGAGATACAACAGCAAGGACACTGACAGAGTGACAGTGGGAGCAGTCTGGGCCGGCTGGGTAACTGAGAGACAGCAGCAAGGACACTGACAGAGTGACAGTGGGAGCAGTCTGGGCCGGCTGGGTAACTGAGAGACAACAGCAAGGACAGTGACAGAGTGACAGTGGCAGCAGTCTGGGCCGGCTGAATAAATTAGAGAAAACAGCAAGGACACTGACAGAGTGACAGTGAGAGCAGTCTGGGCCGGCTGGTAACTGAGAGACAACAGCTAGGAGACTGAGAGAGTGACAGTGGGAGCAGTCTGGACCGGCTGGGTAACTGAGAGACAACAGCAAGGACACTGACAGAGTGACAGTGGGAGCAGTCTGGGCCGGCTGGGTAACTGAGAGACAACAGCAAGGACACTGACAGAGTGACATTGAGAGCAGTCTGGGCCGGCTGGGTAACTGAGAGACAACAGCAAGGACAGTGACAGAGTGACAGTGACAGCAGTCTGGGCCGGCTGGGTAACTGAGATACAACAGCAAGGACACTGACAGAGAGACAGTGGGAGCAGTCTGGGCCGGCTGGGTAACAGAGAGACAACAGCAAGGACACTGACAGAGTGACTGTGGTGGGAGCATTTTGGCTGGCTGGTTAAATTCGAGACAACAGCAAGGACATTGAAAGAGTGACAGTGGGAGCAGTCTGGGCCGGCTGGGTAACTGAGATACAACAGCAAGGACAGTGACAGAGTGACAGAGGGAGCAGTCTGGGCCGGCTGGGTAACTGAGAGACAACAGAAAGGACACAGACAGAGTGACAGTGGGAGCAGTCTGGGCCGGCTGGGTAACTGAGAGAAAACAGCAAGGACACTGACAGAGTGACAGTGGGAGCAGTCTGGGCCGGCTGGGTAACTGAGAGACAACAGCAAGGACACTGACAGAGTGACAGTGGGAGCAGTCTGGGCCGGCTGGGTAACTGAGATACAACAGCAAGGACATTGACAGAGTGACAGTGGGAGCAGTGTGGGCCGGCTGGGTAACTGAGAGACAACAGCAAGGACACTGACATGGTGACAGTAGGAGCAGTCTAGGCCGGCTGGGTAACTGAGAGACAACAGCAAGGACACTGACAGAGTGACAGTGGGAGCAGTCTGGGCCGGCTGGGTAACTGAGAGACAACAGCAAGGTCACTGTCAGAGTGACAGTGGGAGTAGTCTGGGCCGGCTGGGTAACTCAGAGACAACAGCAAGGACACTGACAGAGTGACAGTGGAAGCAGTCTGGGCCGGCTGGGTAACTGAGAGACAACAGCAAGGACACTGACAGAGTGACAGCGGGAGCAGTCTAGACCGGCTGGGTAACTGAGAGAAAACAGCATGGACACTGACAGAGTGACAATGTGAGCAGTCTGGGCCGGCTGGGTAACTGAGTGACAACAGCAAGGACAGTGACAGAGTGACAGTGGGAGCAGTCTGGGCCGGCTGGTAACTGAGAGACAACAGCAAGGACGCTGACAGAGTGACAGTGGTGAGAACAGTCTGGGCCGGCTAAGTAACTGAGAGACAACAGTAAGGACGCTGACAGAGTGACAGTGGGAGCAGTCTGGGCCGGCTGGGTAACTGAGAGACAACAGCAAGGACACTGACAGAGTGACAGCGGGAGCAGTCTAGACCGGCTGGGTAACTGAGAGAAAACAGCATGGACACTGACAGAGTGACAGTGGGAGCAGTCTGGGCCGGCTGGTAACTGAGAGACAACAGCAAGGACAGTGACAGAGTGACAGTGGGAGCATTCTGGGCCGGCTGGGTAACTGAGAGACAACAGCAAGGACACTGACAGAGTGACAGTGGGAGCAGTCTGGGCCGGCTGGGTAACTGAGAGACAACAGCAAGGACAGTAACAGAGTGACAGTGAGAGCAGTCTGGGCCGGCTGGGTAACTGAGAGACAACAGCAAGGACACTGACAGAGTGACAGTGAGAGCAGTCTGGGCCGGCTGGGTAACTGAGAGACAACAGCAAGGACACTGACAGAGTGACAGTGAGAGCAGTCTGGGCCGGCTGGGTAACTGAGAGACAACAGCAAGCACACTGACAGAGTGACAGTGGGAGCAGTCTGGGCCGGCTGGGTAACTGAGAGACAACAGCAAGGACACTGACAGAGTGACAGTGAGAGCAGTCTGGGCCGGCTGGGTAACTGAGAGACAACAGCAAGGACACTGACAGAGTGACAGTGGGAGCAGTCTGGACCGGCTGGGTAACTGAGAGACAACAGCAAAGACAGTGACAGAGTGACAGTGGGAACAGTCTGGGCCGGCTGGGTAACTGAGAGACAACAGCAAGGACACTGACAGAGTGACAGTGGGAGCAGTCTGGGCCGGCTGGGTAACTGAGAGACAACAGCAAGAACAGTGACAGAGTGACAGTGAGAGCAGTCTGGGCCGGCTGGGTAACTGAGAGACAACAGCAAGGACACTGACAGAGTGACAGTTGGAGCAGTCTGGGCCGGCTGGGTAACTGAGAGACAACAGCAAGAACACTGACAGAGTGACAGTGGGAGCAGTCTGGGCCGGCTGGGTAACTGAGAGACAACATCAAGGACGCTGACAGAGTGACAGTGGTGGGAGCAGATTGGCTGGCTGGTTAAATTCGAGACAACAGCAAGGACATTGAAAGATTGACAGTGGACAGAGCAGTCTGGGCAGACTTGTTAACAGAGAGACAACAGCAAGAACAGTGACAGAGTGACAGTGAGAGAGTAGTCTGGGCCGGCTGGGTAACTGAGATACAAAAGCAAGGACAGTGAGAGAGTGACAGTGGGAGCAGTCTGGGACGGCTGATTAACTGAGAGACAACAGCAAGGACAGTGACAGAGTGACAGTGGGAGCAGTCTGGACCGGCTGGGTAACTGAGAGACAACAGCAAGGACACTGACAGAGTGACAGTGGGAGCAGTCTGGACCGGCTGGGTAACTGAGAGACAACAGCAAGGACACTGACAGAGTGACAGTGGGAGCAGTCTGGGCCGGCTGGTAACTGAGAGACAACAGCAAGGACAGTGACAGAGTGACAGTGGGAGCAGTCTGGACCGGCTGGGTAACTGAGAGACAACAGCAAGGACACTGACAGAGTGACAGCGGGAGCAGTCTGGACCGGCTGGGTAACTGAGAGACAACAGCAAGGACACTGACAGAGTGACAGTGGGAGCAGTCTGGGCCGGCTGGGTAACAGAGAGACAACAGCAAGGACACTGACAGAGTGACAGTGGGAGCAGTCTGGACCGGCTGGGTAACTGAGAGACAACAGCAAGGACACTGACAGAGTGACAGCGGGAGCAGTCTGGACCGGCTGGGTAACTGAGAGACAACAGCAAGGACACTGACAGAGTGATAGTGGGAGCAGTCTGGGCCGGCTGGGTAACTGAGAGACAACAGCAAGGACAGTGACAGAGTGACGGTGGGAGCAGTCTGGGCCGGCTGGGTAACTGAGAGACAACAGCAAGGACAATGACAGAGTGACAGTGGGAGCAGTCTGGGCCGGCTGGGTAACTGAGAGACTACAGCAAGGACGCTGACAGAGTGACAGCGGAAGCAGTCTGGGCCGGCTGGGTAACTGAGAGACAACAGCAAGGACACTGACAGAGTGACAGTGGGAGCAGTCTAGACCGGCTGGGTAACTGAGAGACAACAGCAAGGACACTGATAGAGTGACAGTGGGAGCAGTCTGGGCCGGCTGGGTAACTGAGAGACAACAGCAATGACAGTGACAGAGTGACAGTGGGAGCAGTCTGGGCCGGCTGGGTAACTGGGGGACAACAGCAAGTACACTGACAGAGTGACAGTGGGAGCAGTCTAGGCCGGCTGGGTAACTGAGAGACAACAGTAAGGACACTGACAGAGTCACAGTGGGAGCAATCTGGGCCGTCTGGGTAACTGAGAGACAACAGCAAGGACACTGACAGAGTGACAGTGGGAGCAGTCTGGGCCGGCTGGGTAACTGAGAGACAACAGCAAGGACACTGACAGAGTGACAGTGGGAGCAGTCTGGGCCGGCTGGGTAACTGAGAGACAACAGCAAGGACACTGACAGAGTGACAGTGGGAGCAGTCTGGGCCGGCTGGGTAACTGAGAGACAACAGCAAGGACAGTGACAGAGTGACAATGGGAGTAGTCTGGGCCGGCTGGGTAACTGAGACACAACAGCAAGGACAGTGACAGAGTGACAATGGGGGTAGTCTGGGCCGGCTGGATAACTGAGAGACAACAGCAAGGACACTGAGAGGGTGACAGTGGGAGCAGTCTGGGCCGGCGAGGTAACTGAGAGACAACAGCAAGGACACTGACAGAGTGACAGTGGGAGCAGTCTGGGACGGCAGGGTAACTGAGAGACAACAGCAAGGACACTGACAGAGTGACAGTGGGAGCAGTCTGGGCCGGCTGGGTAACTGAGAGACAACAGCAAGGACACTGACAGAGTGACAGTGGGAGCAGTCTGGGCCGGCTGGGTAACTGAGAGACAACAGCAAGGACACTGACAGAGTGACAGTGGGAGCAGTCTGGGCCGGCTGTGTAACTGAGAGACAACAGCAAGGACTCTGACAGAGAGACAGTGGGAGCAGTGTGGGCCGGCTGGGTAACTGAGAGACAACAGCAAGGACAGTGACAGAGTGACAGTGGGAGCAGTCTGGGCCGGCTGGGTAATTGAGAGACAACAGCAAGGACACTGACAGAGTGACTGTGGGAGCAGTCTGGGCCGGCTGGGTAACTGAGAGAAAACAGCAAGGACAGTGACAGAGTGACAGTGGGAGCAGTCTGGGCCGGCTGGGTAACTGAGAGACAACAGCAAGGACAGTGACAGAGTGACAGTGGGAGCAGTCTGGGCCGGCTGGGTAACTGAGAGACAACAGCAAGGACAGTGACAGAGTGACAGTGGGAGTAGTCTGGGCCGGCTGGGTAACTGAGAGACAACAGCAAGGACACTGACAGAGTGACAGTGGGAGCAGTCTGGGCCGTCTGGGTAACTGAGACACAACAGCAAGGACAGTGACAGAGTGACAATGGGAGTAGTCTGGGCCGGCTGGATAACTGAGAGACAACAGCAAGGACACTGAGAGGGTGACAGTGGGAGCAGTCTGGGCCGGCGAGGTAACTGAGAGACAACAGCAAGGACACTGACAGAGTGACAGTAGGAGCAGTCTGGGACGGCAGGGTAACTGAGAGACAACAGCAAGGACAGTGACAGAGTGACAGTGGGAGCAGTCTGGGCCGGCTGGGTAACTGAGAGACAACAGCAAGGACACTGACAGAGTGACAGTGGGAGCAGTCTGGGCCGGCTGGGTAACTGAGAGACAACAGCAAGGACACTGACAGAGTGACAGTGGGAGCAGTCTGGGCCGGCTGTGTAACTGAGAGACAACAGCAAGGACTCTGACAGAGAGACAGTGGGAGCAGTCTGGGCCGGCTGGGTAACTGAGAGACAACAGCAAGGACAGTGACAGAGTGACAGTGGGAGTCGTCTGGGCCGGCTGGGTAACTGAGAGACAACAGCAAGGACACTGAGAGGGTGACAGTGGGAGCAGTCTGGGCCGGCGAGGTAACTGAGAGACAACAGCAAGGACACTGACAGAGTGACAGTAGGAGCAGTCTGGGACGGCAGGGTAACTGAGAGACAACAGCAAGGACAGTGACAGAGTGACAGTGGGAGCAGTCTGGGCCAGCTGGGTAACTGAGAGACAACAGCAAGGACACTGACAGAGTGACAATGGGAGCAGTCTGGGCCGGCTGCGTAACTGAGAGACAACAGCAAGGACACTGAGAGAGTGACAGTGGGAGCAGTCTGGGCCGGCTGGGTAACTGAGAGACAACAGCAAGGACACTGACAGAGTGACAGTGGGAGCAGTCTGGGCCGGCTGGGTAACTGAGAGACAACAGCAAGGACACTGACAGAGTGACAGTGGGAGCAGTCTGGGCCGGCTGGGTAACTGAGAGACAACAGCAAGGACACTGACAGAGTGACAGTGGGAGCAGTCTGGGCCGGCTGGGTAACTGAGAGACAACAGCAAGCACACTGACAGAGTGACAGTGGGAGCAGTCTGGGCCGGCTGGGTCACTGAGAGACAACAGCAAGGACACTGACAGAGTGACAGTGGGAGCAGTCTGGGCCGGCTGAGTAACTGAGAGACAACAGCAGGGACACTGACAGCGTGACAGTGGGAGCAGTCTGGGCCGGCTGGGTAACTGAGAAACAACAGCAAGGACACTGACAGAGTGACAGTGGGAGCAGTCTGGGCCGGCTGGGTAACTGAGAGACAACAGCAAGGACAGTGACAGAGTGACAGTGAGAGCAGTCTGGGCCGGCGAGGTAACTGAGAGACAACAGCAAGGACACTGACAGAGTGACAGTGGGAGCAGTCTGGGCCGGCTGGGTAACTGAGAGACAACAGCAAGGACAGTGACAGAGTGACAATGGGAGTAGTCTGGGCCGGCTGGGTAACTGAGAGACAACAGCAAGGACACTGAGAGGGTGACAGTGGGAGCTGTCTGGGCCGGCTGAGTAACTGAGAGACAACAGGAAGGACACTGACAGAGTGACAGTGGGAGCAGTCTGGGCCGGCTGGGTAACTGAGAGAAAACAGCAAGTACAGTGACAGAGTGACAGTGGGAGCAGTCTGGGCCGGCTGGGTAACTGAGAGACAACAGCAAGGACACTGACAGAGTGACAGTGGGAGCAGTCTGGGCCGGCTGGGTAACTGAGAGACAACAGCAAGGACACTGACAGGGTGACAGTGGGAGCAGTCTGGGACGGCTGGTTAACTGAGAGACAACAGCAAGGACAGTGACAGAGTGACAGTGGGAGCAGTCTGGGCCGGCTGGTTAACTGAGAGACAACAGCAAGGACACTGACAGAGTGACAGTGGGAGCAGTCTGGGCCGGCTGTGTAACTGAGAGACAACAGCAAGGACTCTGACAGAGAGACAGTGGGAGCAGTGTGGGCCGGCTGGGTAACTGAGAGACAACAGCAAGGACAGTGACAGAGTGACAGTGGGAGCAGTCTGGGCCGGCTGGGTAATTGAGAGACAACAGCAAGGACACTGACAGAGTGACTGTGGGAGCAGTCTGGGCCGGCTGGGTAACTGAGAGAAAACAGCAAGGACAGTGACAGAGTGACAGTGGGAGCAGTCTGGGCCGGCTGGGTAACTGAGAGACACCAGCAAGGACAGTGACAGAGTTACAGTGGGAGCAGTCTGGGCCGGCTGGGTAACTGAGAGACAACAGCAAGGACAGTGACAGAGTGACAGTGGGAGTAGTCTGGGCCGGCTGGGTAACTGAGAGACAACAGCAAGGACACTGACAGAGTGACAGTGGGAGCAGTCTGGGCCGTCTGGGTAACTGAGAGACAACAGCAAGGACACTGACAGAGTGACAATGGGAGTAGTCTGGGCCGGCTGGGTAACTGAGACACAACAGCAAGGACAGTGACAGAGTGACAATGGGAGTAGTCTGGGCCGGCTGGATAACTGAGAGACAACAGCAAGGACACTGAGAGGGTGACAGTGGGAGCAGTCTGGGCCGGCGAGGTAACTGAGAGACAACAGCAAGGACACTGACAGAGTGACAGTAGGAGCAGTCTGGGACGGCAGGGTAACTGAGAGACAACAGCAAGGACAGTGACAGAGTGACAGTGGGAGCAGTCTGGGCCGGCTGGGTAACTGAGAGACAACAGCAAGGACACTGACAGAGTGACAGTGGGAGCAGTCTGGGCCGGCTGGGTAACTGAGAGACAACAGCAAGGACACTGACAGAGTGACAGTGGGAGCAGTCTGGGCCGGCTGTGTAACTGAGAGACAACAGCAAGGACTCTGACAGAGAGACAGTGGGAGCAGTCTGGGCCGGCTGGGTAACTGAGAGACAACAGCAAGGACAGTGACAGAGTGACAGTGGGAGTCGTCTGGGCCGGCTGGGTAACTGAGAGACAACAGCAAGGACACTGAGAGGGTGACAGTGGGAGCAGTCTGGGCCGGCGAGGTAACTGAGAGACAACAGCAAGGACACTGACAGAGTGACAGTAGGAGCAGTCTGGGACGGCAGGGTAACTGAGAGACAACAGCAAGGACAGTGACAGAGTGACAGTGGGAGCAGTCTGGGCCGGCTGGGTAACTGAGAGACAACAGCAAGGACACTGACAGAGTGACAGTGGGAGCAGTCTGGGCCGGCTGGGTAACTGAGAGACAACAGCAAGGACACTGACAGAGTGACAGTGGGAGCAGTCTGGGCCGGCTAGGTAACTGAGAGACAACAGCAAGGACACTGACAGAGTGACAGTGGGAGCAGTCTGGGCCGGCTGGGTAACTGAGAAACAACAGCAAGGACACTGACAGAGTGACAGTGGGAGCAGTCTGGGCCGGCTGGGTAACTGATAGACAACAGCAAGGACACTGACTGAGTGACAGTGGGAGCAGTCTGGGCCGGCTGGGTAACTGAGAGACAACAGCAAGGGCAGTGACAGAGTGACAGTGGGAGTAGTGTGGGCCGGCTGGGTAACTGAGAGACAACAGCAAGGACACTGACAGAGTGACAGTGGGAGCAGTCTGGGCCGGCTGGGTAACTGAGAGACAACAGCAAGGACACTGACAGAGTGACAGTGGGAGCAGTCTGGTCCGGCTGGGTAACTGAGAGACAACAACAAGGACACTGACAGAGTGACAGTGGGAGTAGTGTGGGCCGGCTGGGTAACTGAGAGACAACAGCAAGGACACTGAGAGGGTGACAGTGGGAGCAGTCTGGGCCGGCGAGGTAACTGAGAGACAACAGCAAGGACACTGACAGAGTGACAGTGGGAGCAGTCTGGGACGGCAGGGTAACTGAGAGACAACAGCAAGGACAGTGACAGAGTGACAATGGGAGTAGTCTGGGCCGGCTGGGTAACTGAGAGACAACAGCAAGGACACTGAGAGGGTGACAGTGGGAGCTGTCTGGGCCGGCTGAGTAACTGAGAGACAACAGGAAGGACACTGACAGAGTGACAGTGGGAGCAGTCTGGGCCGGCTGGGTAACTGAGAGAAAACAGCAAGTACAGTGACAGAGTGACAGTGGGAGCAGTCTGGGACGGCTGGTTAACTGAGAGACAACAGCAAGGACAGTGACAGAGTGACAGTGGGAGCAGTCTGGGCCGGCTGGTTAACTGAGAGACAACAGCAAGGACACTGACAGAGTGACAGTGGGAGCAGTCTGGGCCGGCTGTGTAACTGAGAGACAACAGCAAGGACTCTGACAGAGAGACAGTGGGAGCAGTGTGGGCCGGCTGGGTAACTGAGAGACAACAGCAAGGACAGTGACAGAGTGACAGTGGGAGCAGTCTGGGCCGGCTGGGTAATTGAGAGACAACAGCAAGGACACTGACAGAGTGACTGTGGGAGCAGTCTGGGCCGGCTGGGTAACTGAGAGAAAACAGCAAGGACAGTGACAGAGTGACAGTGGGAGCAGTCTGGGCCGGCTGGGTAACTGAGAGACAACAGCAAGGACAGTGACAGAGTGACAGTGGGAGCATTCTGGGCCGGCTGGGTAACTGAGAGACAACAGCAAGGACAGTGACAGAGTGACAGTGGGAGTAGTCTGGGCCGGCTGGGTAACTGAGAGACAACAGCAAGGACACTGACAGAGTGACAGTGGGAGCAGTCTGGGCCGTCTGGGTAACTGAGAGACAACAGCAAGGACACTGACAGAGTGACAATGGGAGTAGTCTGGGCCGGCTGGGTAACTGAGACACAACAGCAAGGACAGTGACAGAGTGACAATGGGAGTAGTCTGGGCCGGCTGGATAACTGAGAGACAACAGCAAGGACACTGAGAGGGTGACAGTGGGAGCAGTCTGGGCCGGCGAGGTAACTGAGAGACAACAGCAAGGACACTGACAGAGTGACAGTAGGAGCAGTCTGGGACGGCAGGGTAACTGAGAGACAACAGCAAGGACAGTGACAGAGTGACAGTGGGAGCAGTCTGGGCCGGCTGGGTAACTGAGAGACAACAGCAAGGACACTGACAGAGTGACAGTGGGAGCAGTCTGGGCCGGCTGGGTAACTGAGAGACAACAGCAAGGACACTGACAGAGTGACAGTGGGAGCAGTCTGGGCCGGCTGTGTAACTGAGAGACAACAGCAAGGACTCTGACAGAGAGACAGTGGGAGCAGTCTGGGCCGGCTGGGTAACTGAGAGACAACAGCAAGGACAGTGACAGAGTGACAGTGGGAGTCGTCTGGGCCGGCTGGGTAACTGAGAGACAACAGCAAGGACACTGAGAGGGTGACAGTGGGAGCAGTCTGGGCCGGCGAGGTAACTGAGAGACAACAGCAAGGACACTGACAGAGTGACAGTAGGAGCAGTCTGGGACGGCAGGGTAACTGAGAGACAACAGCAAGGACAGTGACAGAGTGACAGTGGGAGCAGTCTGGGCCGGCTGGGTAACTGAGAGACAACAGCAAGGACACTGACAGAGTGACAGTGGGAGCAGTCTGGGCCGGCTGGGTAACTGAGAGACAACAGCAAGGACACTGACAGAGTGACAGTGGGAGCAGTCTGGGCCGGCTGGGTAACTGAGAGACAACAGCAAGGACAGTGACAGAGTGACAGTGCGAGCAGTCTGGGCCGGCTGGGTAACTGAGAAACAACAGCAAGGACACTGACAGAGTGACAGTGGGAGTCGTCTGGGCCGGCTGGGTAACTGAGAGACAACAGCAAGGACGCTGACAGAGTGACAGTGGGAGCAGTCTGGGCCGGCTGGGTAACTGAGAAACAACAGCAAGGACACTGACAGAGTGACAGTGGGAGTAGTGTGGGCCGGCTGGGTAACTGAGAGACAACAGCAAGGACACTGACAGAGTGACAGTGGGAGCAGTCTGGGCCGGCTGGGTAACTGAGAAACAACAGCAAGGACACTGACAGAGTGACAGTGGGAGCAGTCTGGGCCGGCTGTGTAACTGAGAGACAACAGCAAGGACACTGACAGAGTGACAGTGGGAGCAGTCTGGTCCGGCTGGGTAACTGAGAGACAACAACAAGGACACTGACAGAGTGACAGTGGGAGCAGTCTGGGCCGGCGAGGTAACTGAGAGACAACAGCAAGGACACTGACAGAGTGACAGTGGGAGCAGTCTGGGACGGCAGGGTAACTGAGAGACAACAGCAAGGACAGTGACAGAGTGACAATGGGAGTAGTCTGGGCCGGCTGGGTAACTGAGAGACAACAGCAAGGACACTGAGAGGGTGACAGTGGGAGCTGTCTGGGCCGGCTGAGTAACTGAGAGACAACAGGAAGGACACTGACAGAGTGACAGTGGGAGCAGTCTGGGCCGGCTGGGTAACTGAGAGAAAACAGCAAGTACAGTGACAGAGTGACAGTGGGAGCAGTCTGGGCCGGCTGGGTAACTGAGAGACAACAGCAAGGACACTGACAGAGTGACAGTGGGAGCAGTCTGGGCCGGCTGGGTAACTGAGAGACAACAGCAAGGACACTGTCAGAGTGACAGCGGGAGCAGTCTGGGCCGGCTGGGTAACTGAGAGACAACAGCAAGGTCAGTGACAGAGTGACAGTGGGAGCAGTCTGGGCCGGCTGGGTAACTGAGAGACAACAGCAAGGACACTGACAGAGAGACAGTGGGAGCAGTCTGGGCCGGCTGGGTAACTGAGAGACAACAGCAAGGACACTGACAGAGTGACAGTGGGAGCAGTCTGGGCCGGCTGGGTAACTGAGAGACAACAGCAAGGTCAGTGACAGAGTGACAGTGGGAGCAGTCTGGGCCGGCTGGGTAACTGAGAGACAACAGCAAGGACACTGACAGAGAGACAGTGGGAGCAGTCTGGGCCGGCTGGGTAACTGAGAGACAACAGCAAGGACACTGGTAGAGTGACAGTGGGAGCAGTCTTGGCCGGCTGGGTAACTGAGGTACAACAGCAAGGACAGAGACAGAGTGACAGTGAGAGCAGTCTGGGCCGGCTGGGTAACTGAGATACAACAGCAAGGACACTGACAGAGTGACAGTGGGAGCAGTCTAGGCCGGCTGGGTAACTGAGAGACATCAGCAAGGACACTGACAGAGTCACAGTGGGAGCAATCTGGGCCGGCTGGGTAACTGAGAGACAACAGCAAGGACACTGACAGAGTGACAGTGGGAGGAGTCTGGGCCGGCTGGGTAACTGAGAGTCAACAGCAAGGACAGTGACAGAGTGACAGTGGGAGCAGTCTGGGCCGGCTAGGTAACTGAGAGACAACAGCATTGACACTGACATAGGGAAAGTGGTGGGAGCAGTCTGGGCCGGCTGGGTAGCTGATACACAACAGCAAGGACACTGACAGAGTGACAGTGGGAGCAGTCTGGGCCGGCTGGGTAACTGAGAGACAACAGCAAGGACACTGACAGAGTGACAGTGAGAGCAGTCTGGGCCGGCTGGGTAACTGAGAGACAACAGCAAGGACAATGACAGAGTGACAGTGGGAGCAGTCTGGGCCGGCTGGGTAACTGAGAGACAACAGCAAGGACACTGACAGAGTGACAGTGGGAGCAGTCTGGGCCGGCTGGGTAACTGAGAGACAACAGCAAGGACACTGACAGAGTGACAGTGGGAGCAGTCTGGGCCGGCTGTGTAACTGAGAGACAACAGCAAGGACTCTGACAGAGAGACAGTGGGAGCAGTGTGGGCCGGCTGGGTAACTGAGAGACAACAGCAAGGACACTGACAGAGTGACAGTGGGAGCAGTCTGGGCCGGCTGGGTAACTGAGAGACAACAGCAAGGACACTGACAGAGTGACAGTGGGAGCAGTCTGGGCCGGCTGGGTAACTGAGAGACAACAGCAAGGACACTGACAGAGTGACAGTGGGAGCAGTCTGGGCCGGCTGTGTAACTGAGAGACAACAGCAAGGACTCTGACAGAGAGACAGTGGGAGCAGTGTGGGCCGGCTGGGTAACTGAGAGACAACAGCAAGGACAGTGACAGAGTGACTGTGGGAGCAGTCTGGGCCGGCTGGGTAACTGAGAGAAAACAGCAAGGACAGTGACAGAGTGACAGAGGGAGCAGTCTGGGCCGGCTGGGTAACTGAGAGACAACAGCAAGGACTCTGACAGAGAGACAGTGGGAGCAGTGTGGGCCGGCTGGGTAACTGAGAGACAACAGCAAGGACAGTGACAGAGTGACAGTGGGAGCAGTCTGGGCCGGCTGGGTAAGTGAGAGACAACAGCAAGGACACTGACAGAGTGACTGTGGGAGCAGTCTGGGCCGGCTGGGTAACTGAGAGAAAACAGCAAGGACAGTGACAGAGTGACAGTGGGAGCAGTCTGGGCCGGCTGGGTAACTGAGAGACAACAGAAAGGACACTGACAGAGTGACAGTGGGAGCAGTCTGGGCCGGCTGTGTAACTGAGAGAAAACAGCAAGGACAGTGACAGAGTGACAGTGGGAGTAGTCTGGGCCGGCTGGGTAACTGAGAGACAACAGCAAGGACACTGACAGAGTGACAGTGGGAGCAGTCTGGGCCGGCTGGGTAACTGAGAGACAACAGCAAGGACACTGACAGAGTGACAGTGGGAGCAGTCTGGGCCGGCTGGGTAACTGAGAGACAACAGCAAGGACACTGACAGAGTGACAGTGGGAGCAGTCTGGGCCGGCTGGGTTACTGAGAGACAACAGCAAGGACACTGACAGAGTGACAGTGGGAGCAGTGTGGACCGGCTGGGTAACTGAGAGACAACAGCAAGGACACTGACAGAGTGACAGTGGGAGCAGTCTGGGCCGGCTGGGTAACTGAGAGATAACAGCAAGGACAGTGACAGAGTGACAGTGGGAGTAGTCTGGGCCGGCTGGGTAACTGAGAGACAACAGCAAGGACACTGACAGAGTGACAGTGGGAGCAGTCTGGGCCGGCTGGGTAATTGAGAGACAACAGCAAGGACACTGACAGAGTGACACTGGGAGCAGTCTGGGCCGGCTGGGTAATTGAGAGACAAGAGCAAGGTCACTGACAGAGTGACAGTGGGAGCAGTCTGGGTCGGCTGGGTAACTGAGAGACAACAGCAAGGACACTGACAGAGTGACAGTGGGAGCAGTCTGGGCCGGCTAGGTAACTGAGAGACAACAGCATTGACACCGACATAGGGAAAGTGGTGGGAGCAGTCTGGGCCGGCTGGGTAGCTGATACACAACAGCAAGGACACTGACAGAGTGACAGTGGGAGCAGTCTGGGCCGGCTGGGTAACTGAGATACAACAGCAAGGACACTGACAGAGTGACAGTGGGAGCAGTCTGGACCGGCTGGGTAACTGAGAGACAAGAGCAAGGTCACTGACAGAGTGACAGTGGGAGCAGTCTGGGTCGGCTGGGTAACTGAGAGACAACAGCAAGGACACTGACAGAGTGACAGTGGGAGCAGTCTGGGCCGGCTGGGTAACTGAGAGACAACAGCAAGGACACTGACAGAGTGACAGTGGGAGCAGTCTGGGCCGGCTGGGTAACTGAGAGACAACAGCAAGGACACTGACAGAGTGACAGTGGGAGCAGTCTGGGCCGGCTGGTAATTGAGAGACAAGAGCAAGGACACTGACAGAGTGACAGTGGGAGCAGTCTGGGCCGGCTGGGTAACTGAGAGACAACAGCAAGGACACTGGGAGAGTGACAGTGGGAGCAGTCTGGGCCGGCTGGGTAACTGAGAGACAACAGCAAGGACACTGACAGAGTGACAGTGGGAGCAGTCTTGGTCGGCTGGGTAACTGAGGGACAACAGCAAGGACACTGACACAGTGACAGTGGGAGCAGTCTTGGTCGGCTGGGTAACTGAGAGACAACAGCAAGGACACTGACAGAGTGACAGTGGGAGCAGTCTGGGCCGGCTGGGTAACTGAGAGACAACAGCAAGGACACTGGGAGAGTGACAGTGGGAGCAGTCTGGGCCGGCTGGGTAACTGAGAGACAACAGCAAGGACACTGACAGAGTGACAGTGGGAGCAGTCTGGGCCGGCTGGGTAACTGAGAGACAACAGCAAGGACACTGACAGAGTGACAGTGGGAGCAGTCTGGGCCGGCTGGGTAACTGAGAGACAACAGCAAGGACACTGACAGAGTGACAGTGGGAGCAGTCTGGGCCGGCTGGGTAACTGAGAGACAACAGCAAGGACAGTGACAGAGTGACAGTGGGAGTAGTCTGGGCCGGCTGGTAACTGAGAGACAACAGCAAGGACAGTGACAGAGTGACAGTGGGAGCAGTCTGGATCAGCTGGGTTACTGAGAGACAACAGCAAGGGCAGTGACAGAGTGACAGTGGGAGCAGTCTGGGCCGGCTGGGTAACTGAGAGACAACAGCAAGGACACTGACAGAGTGACAGTGGGAGCAGTCTGGGCCGGCTGGGTAACTGAGAGACAACAGCAAGGACAGTGACACAGTGACAGTAGTGAGAGCACAAATGCTGGGTGAGGACAGCAGCTTCATGCTCACTGGTGTCACTGTCATTCTGATGGGGCAGTGCCTCAGGAACCCTGTAATCTGCTGGATCACAGACTGTTGTGAGAGTCCGTGTGTCACATTGAGATCTGAGATCCACAGCTGTCTGAGTTTGCATGCTGTTTGAGACTCCGCGGGAGCAGTCAGACATCAGGAAGTTGGTCTACACTGGGAGCTGTGTGAGGGACCTGCAGAATCTCTATCACAGGCTAGTCTGCTAATTCTACTCTGCACGGGTCTACCACTTTGATGGTAGGTAGACTACACTCCAAGCTCAGCATCTTGCCCTCTGTCTCAGTGCCAGGCTGCTTCTCTGGCCAGTAGACTCTCTTACAAGGTCTGTCAATTCAGCAATGCATGTTCAGCAGTGTTTTCCTGTTGTCTGGAGCACCAACATCCCAATCTGTATCCAATGCAGAAGAACAGGTTTAGTGATGTTTTCGCTGGGGCATCAGACCAGGAATGTAATTCCCCCATCGGGGCGCCAGTTTATTATGGTCCCGGAGCAAATAACAGTATTTACATTGGTTGTTTTATTCATGAGACATTGAATCGAATGTAAAATTTCCATTTGAACGAATCTCTTAGGGTGATTATTCCAGATGTCTATTTTACCCCTGATGGGGCTGTGGTACATTGTGTCTGTCAGTGGTGTGCGGTGAGCTGGGTGACTGATGGGGCTGTGGTACATTGTGTACTGTCAGTGGTGTGCGGTGTGCTGGGTGCCTGATGGGGCTGTGGTACATTGTGTCCTGTCAGTGGTGTGCGGTGTGCTGGATGCCTGATGGGGGTGTGGTACATGGTGTACTGTCAGTGGTGTGCGGTGTGCTGGGTGTCTAATGGTGGTGTGGTACATTGTGTACTGTCAGTGGTGTGCGGTGTGCTGGGGGCCTGATGGGGCTGTGGTACATTGTGTCTGTCAGTGGTGTGCGGTGTGCTGTGTGCCTGATGGGGGTGTGGTACATTGTGTACTGTTAGTGGTGTGCGGTGAGCTGTGTGTCTGATGGGGAGGTGGTACATTGTGTACTGTCAGTGGTGTGTGGTGTGCTGGGTGTCTGATGGGTGTGTGGTACATTGTGTACTGTCAGTGGTGTGCGGTGTGCTGGGTGCCTGATGGGGCTGTGGTACATTGTGTACTGTCAGTGGTGTGCGGTGTGCTGGGTGTCTGATGGGGGTGTGGTACATTGTGTACTGTCAGTGGTGTGCGGTGTGCTGGGTGTCTGATGGGGGTGTGGTACATTGTGTACTGTCAGTGTTGTGCGGTGTGCTGGGTGTCTGAAGGGGGTGTGGTACATTGTGTACTGTCAGTGGTGTGCGGTGTGCTGGGTGTCAGATGGGGGTGTGGTACATTGTGTCCTGTCAGTGGTGTGCGGTGTGCTGGGTGTCTGATGGGGGTGTGGTACATTGTGTACTGTCAGTGGTGTGCGGTGTGCTGGGTCCCTGATGGGGGTGTGGTACATTGTGTACTGTCAGTGGTGTGCGGTGTGCTGGGTGTCTGATGGGGGTGTGGTACATTGTGGACTGTCAGTGGTGTGCTGGGTGTCTGATGGGGCTGTGGTACATTGTGTACTGTCAGTGGCGTGCGGTGTGCTGGGTGTCTGATGGGGGTGTGGTACATTGTGTACTGTCAGTGGTGTGCGGTGTGCTGGGTGTCTGATGGGGGGTGTGGTACATTGTGTACTGTCAGTGGTGTGCGGTGTGATGGCTGCCTGATGGGGCTGTGGTACATTGTGTACTGTCAGTGCTGTGCGGTGTGCTGGGTGCCTGATGGGGGTGTGGTACATTGTGCACTGTCAGTGGTGTGCGGTGTGCTGGGTGTCTGATGGGGGTGTGAAACATTGTGTACTGTCAGTGCTGTGTGATGTGCTGGGTGTCTGATGGGGGTGTGGTACATTGTGTACTGTCAGTGGTGTGCGGTGTGCTGGGTGTCTGATGGGGGTGTGGTACATTGTGTACTGTCAGTGGTGTGCGGTGTGCTGGGTGTCTGATTGGGGTGTGGTACATTGTGTACTGTCAGTGATGTGCGGTGTGCTGGGTGTCTGATGGGGGTGTGGTACATTGTGTACTGTCAGTGGTGTGCGGTGTGCTGGGTGTCTGATGGGGCTGTGGTACATTGTATACTGTCAGTGGTGTGCGGTGTGCTGGGTGTCTGATGGGGGTGTGGTACATTTTGTGTACTGTCAGTGGTGTGTGGTGTGCTGGGTGTCTGATGGGGCTGTGGTACATTGTATACTGTCAGTGGTGTGCGGTGTGCTGGGTGTCTGATGGGGCTGTGGTACACTGTATACTGTCAGTGGTGTGCGGTGTGCTGGGTGCCTGATGGGGGTGTGGTACATTGTGTACTGTCAGTGGTGTGCGGTGTGCTGAGTGTCTGATGGGGATGTGGTACATTGTGTACTGTCAGTGGTGTGCGGGGCGCTGGGTGTCTGATGGGGGTCTAGTACATTGTGTACTGTCAGTGGTGTGCGGTGTGCTGGGTGTCTGATGGGGGTCTGGTACATTGTGTACTGTCAATGGTGTGCGGTGTGCTGGGTGTCTGATGGGGGTGTGGTACATTGTGTACTGTCAGTGGTGTGCGGTGTGCTGGGTGTCTGATGGGGGTGTGGTACATTGTGTACTGTCAGTGGTGTGCGGTGTGCTGGGTGTCTGAAGGTGGTGTGGTACATTGTGTACTGTCAGTGGTGTGCGGTGTGCTGGGTGTCAGATGGGGGTGTGCTACATTGTGTACTGTCAGTGGTGTGCGGTGTGCTGGGTGTCTGATGGGGGTGTGGTACATTGTGTACTGTCAGTGGTGTGCGGTGTGCTGGGTCCCTGATGGGGGTGTGGTACATTGTGTACTGTCAGTGGTGTGCTGGGTGTCTGAAGGGGGTGTGGTACATTGTGTACTGTCAGTGGTGTGCGGTGTGCTGGGTGTCTGATGGGGCTGTGGTACATTGTATACTGTCAGTGGTGTGCGGTGTGCTGGGTGCCTGATGGGTGTGTGGTACATTGTATACTGTCAGTGGTGTGCGGTGTGCTGGGTGCCTGATGGGGGTGTGGTACATTGTGTACTGTCAGTGGTGTGCGGTGTGCTGAGTGTCTGATGGGGGTGTGGTACATTGTGTACTGTCAGTGGTGTGCGGTGTGCTGGGTGTCTGATGGGGGTGTGGTACATTGCGTACTGTCAGTGGTGTGCGGTGTGCTGGATGTCTGAAGGGGGTCTGGTACATTGTGTAATGTCAGTGGTGTGCGGTGTGCTGGGTGTCAGATGGGGGTGTGGTACATTGTGTACTGTCAGTGGTGTGTGGTGTGCTGGGTGTCTGATGGGGGTGTGGTACATTGTGTACTGTCAGTGGTGTGCGGTGTGCTGGGTCACTGATGGGGGTGTGGTACATTGTGTACTGTCAGTGGTGTGCTGGGTGTCTGATGGGGCTTTGGTACATTGTGTACTGTCAGTGGTGTGCGGTGTGCTGGGTGTCTGATGGGGGTGTGGTACATTGTGTACTGTCAGTGGTGTGCGGTGTGCTGGGTGTCTGATGGGGGTGTGGTACATTGTGTACTCTCAGTGGTGTGCGGTGTGCTGGGTGCCTTATGGGGGTGTGGTACATTGTGTACTGTCAGTGGTGTGCGGTGTGCTGGGTGTCTGATGGGGGTGTGGTACATTGTGTACTGTCAGTGGTGTGTGATGTGCTGGGTGTCTGATGGGGGTGTGGTACATTGAGTACTGTCAGTGGTGTGCGGTGTGCTGGGTGTCTGATGGGGGTGTGGTACATTGTGTACTGTCAGTGGTGTGCGGTGTGCTGGGTGTCTGATGGGGGTGTGGTACATTGTGTACTGTCAGTGGTCTGCGGTATGCTGGGTGTCTGATGGGGGTGTGGTACATTGTGTACTGTCAGTGGTGTGCGGTGTGCTGGGTGTCTGATGGGGCTGTGGGACATTGTATACTGTCAGTGGTGTGCGGTGTGCTGGGTGTCTGATGGGGGTGTGGTACATTGTGTACTGTCAGTGGTGTGCGGTGCGCTGGGTGTCTGATGGGGCTGTGGTACATTGTATACTGTCAGTGGTGTGCGGTGTGCTGGGTGTCTGATGGGGCTGTGGTACATTGTATACTGTCAGTGGTGTGCGGAGTGCTGGGTGTCTGAAGGGGGTGTGGTACATTGTGTACTGTCAGTGGTGTGCGGTGTGCTGGGTGTCTGATGGGGGTGTGGTACATTGTGTACTGTCAGTGGTGTGCGGTGTGCTGGGTGTCTGATGGGGGTGTGGTACATTGTGTACTGTCAGTGGTGTGCGGTGTGCTGGGTGTCTGATGGGGGTGTGGTACATTGTGTACTGTCAGTGTTCTGCGGTATGCTGGGTGTCTGATGGGGGTGTGGTACATTGTGTACTGTCAGTGGTGTGCGGTGTGCTGGGTGTCTGATGGGGCTGTGGGACATTGTATACTGTCAGTGGTGTGCCGTGTGCTGGGTGTCTGATGGGGCTGTGGTACACTGTGTACTGTCAGTGGTGTGCGGTGTGCTGGGTGCCTGATGGGGGTGTGGTACATTGTGTACCGTCAGTGGTGTGCGGTGTGCTGAGTGTCTGATGGGGATGTGGTACATTGTGTACTGTCAGTGGTGTGCGGTGTTCTGGGTGTCTGATGGGGGTCTAGTACATTGTGTACTGTCAGTGGTGTGCGGTGTGCTAGGTGTCTGATGGGGGTCTGGTACATTGTGTACTGTCAATGGTGTGTGGTGTGCTGGGTGTCTGATGGGGGTGTGATACATTGTGTACTGTCAGTGGTGTGCGGTGTGCTGGGTGCCTGATGGGGGTGTGGTACATTGTGTACTGTCAGTGGTGTGCGGTGGGCTGGGTGCCTGATGGGGGTGTGGTACATTGTGTACTGTCAGTGGTGTGCGGTGTGCTGGGTGTCTGATGGGGCTGTGGTACATTGTGTACTGTCAGTGGTGTGCGGTGTGCTGGGTGTCTGATGGGGGTGTGGTACATTGTGTACTGTCAGTTGTGTGTGGTGTGCTGGGTGTCTGATGGGGGTGTGGTACATTGTTTACATTCAGTGGTGTGCGGTGTGCTGGGTGTCTGATGGCGGTGTGGTAAATTGTGTACTGTCAGTGGTGTGCGGTGTGCTGGGTGTCTGATGGGGCTGTGGTACATTGTGTACTGTCAGTGGTGTGCGGGGAGCTGGGTGTCTGATGGGGTTGTGGTACATTGTGTACTGTCAGTGGTGTGCGGTGTGCTGGGTGCCTGATGGGGGTGTGGTACATTGTGTACTGTCAGTGGTGTGCGGTGTGCTGGGTGTCTGATGGGGGTGTGGTACATTGTGTACTGTCAGTGGTGTGCGGTGTGCTGGTTGCCTGATGGGGGTGTGGTACATTGTGTACTGTCAGTGGTGTGCGGTGTGCTGGGTGTCTGATGGGGGTGTGGTACATTGTGTTCTGTCAGTGGTGTGTGGTGTGCTGGGTGCCTGATAGGGGTGTGGTATATTGTGTACTGTCAGTGGTGTGCGGTGTGCTGGGAGTCTGATGGGGCTGTGGTACATTGTGTACTGTCATTGGTGTGCGGTGTGCTGGGTGTCTGATGGGGGTGTGGTACATTGTGTACTGTCAGTGGTTTGTGGTGTGCTGGGTGCCTGATGGGGGTGTGGTACATTGTGTACTGTCAGTGGTGTGTGGTGTGCTGGGTGCCTGATGGGGGTGTGGTACATTGTGTACTGTCAGTGGTGTGCGGGGAGCTGGGTGTCTGATGGGATTGTGGTACATTGTGTACTGTCAGTGTTGTGTGGTGTGCTGGATGTCTGATGGGGCTGTGGTACATTGTGTACTGTCAGTGGTGTGCGGTGTGCTGGGTGTCTGATGGGGCTGTGGTACATTGTGTACTGTCAGTGGTGTGCGGTGTGCTGGGTGCCTGATGGGGCTGTGGTACATTGTGTACTGTCAGTGGTGTGCGGTGTGCTGGGTGTCTGACGGGGGTATGGTACAGTTTGTACTGTCAGTGGTGTGCGGTGTGCTGGGTGCCTGATGGGGCTGTGGTACATTGTGTACTGTCAGTGGTGTGCGATGTGCTGGGTGTCTGATGGGGGTAAGGTACATTTTGTACTGTCAGTGGTGTACGGTGAGCTGGGTGTCTGATGGGGGTGTGGTACATTTTGTACTGTCAGTGGTGTGCGGTGTGCTGGGTGTCTGATGGGGGTGTGGTACATTGTGTACTGTCAGTGGTGTGCGGTGTGCTGACTGTCTGATGCGACTGTGGTACATTGTGTACTGTCAGTGGTGTGCGGTCTGCTGGGTGCCTGATGGGGGTGTGGTACATTGTGTACTGTCAGTGGTGTGTGGTGTGCTGGGTGTCTGATGAGGGTGTCGTACATTGTGTACTGTCAGTGGTGTGCGGTCTGCTGGGTGCCTGATGGGGGTGTGGTACATTGTGTACTGTCAATGGTGTGCGGTGTGCTGGGTGTCTGATGGGGGTGTGATACATTGTGTACTGTCAGTGGTGTGCGGTGTGCTGGGTGCCTGATGGGGGTGTGGTACATTGTGTACTGTCAGTGGTGTGCGGTGGGCTGGGTGCCTGATGGGGGTGTGGTACATTGTGTACTGTCAGTGGTGTGCGGTGTGCTGGGTGTCTGATGGGGCTGTGGTACATTGTGTACTGTCAGTGGTGTGCGGTGTGCTGGGTGTCTGATGGGGGTGTGGTACATTGTGTACTGTCAGTGGTGTGTGGTGTGCTGGGTGCCTGATGGGGGTGTGGTATATTGTGTACTGTCAGTGGTGTGCGGTGTGCTGGGAGTCTGATGGGGCTGTGGTACATTGTGTACTGTCATTGGTGTGCGGTGTGCTGGGTGTCTGATGTGGGTGTGGTACATTGTGTACTGTCAGTGGTGTGTGGTGTGCTGGGTGCCTGATGGGGGTGTGGTACATTGTGTACTGTCAGTGGTGTGTGGTGTGCTGGGTGCCTGATGGGGGTGTGGTACATTGTGTACTGTCAGTGGTGTCCGGGGAGCTGGGTGTCTGATGGGGTTGTGGGACATTGTGTACTGTCAATGTTGTGTGGTGTGCTGGATGTCTGATGGGGCTGTGGTACATTGTGTACTGTCAGTGGTGTGCGGTGTGCTGGGTGTCTGATGGGGGTGTGATACATTGTGTACTGTCAGTGGTGTGCGGTGTTCTGTGTGTCTGATGGGGCTGTGGTACATTGTGTACTGTCAGTGGTGTATGGTGTGCTGGGTGCCTGATGGGGCTGTGGTACATTGCGTAATGTCAGTGGTGTGTGGTGTGCTGGGTGCCTGATGGGGCTGTGGTACATTGTGTACTGTCAGAGGTGTGCGGTGTTCTGGGACCCTGACGGGGGTGTGGTACATTGTGTACTGTCAGTGGTGTGCGGTGTGCTGGGTGCCTGATGGGGCTGTGGTACATTGTGTACTGTCAGTGGTGTGCGGTGTGCTGGGTGTCTGATGGGGATATGGTGCATTTTGTACTGTCAGTGGTGTGCGGTGTGCTGGCTGCCTGATGGGGCTGTGGTACATTGTGTACTGTCAGTGGTGTGCGATGTGCTGGGTGTCTGATGGGGGTATGGTACATTTTGTACTGTCAGTTGTGTGTGGTGTGCTGGGTGTCTGATGGGGCTGTGGTACATTGTGCACTGTCAGTGGTGTGCGGTGTGCTGGGTGTCTGATGGGGGTGTGGTACATTGTGCACTGTCAGTGGTGTGCGGTGTGCGGGGTGTCTGATGGGGGTGTGGTACATTGTGTACTGTCAGTGGTGTGTGGTGTGCTGGGTGTCTGATGCGACTGTGGTACATTGTGTACTGTCAGTGTTGTGCGGTGTGCTGGGTGCCTGATGGTGGTGTGGTACATTGTGTACTGTCAGTGGTGTGTGGTGTGCTGGGTGTCTGATGGGGGTGTCGTACATTGTGTACTGTCAGTGGTGTGCGGTCTGCTGGGTGCCTGATGGGGGTGTGGTACATTGTGTACTGTCAGTGGTGTGTGGTGTGCTGGGTGTCTGATGGGGGTGTGGTACATTGTGTACTGTCAGTGGTGTGCGGTGTGCTGGGTGCTTGATGGGGGTGTGGTACATTGTGTACTGTGAGTGGTATGTGGTGTGCTGGGTGTCTGATGGGGCTGTGGTACATTGTGTACTGTCAGTGGTGTGCGGTCTGCTGGGTGCCTGATGGGGGTGTGGTACATTGTGTACTGTCAGTGGTGTGTGGTGTGCTGGGTGTCTGATGGGGGTGTGGTACATTGTGTACTGTCAGTGGTGTGCGGTGTGCTGGGTGCTTGATGGGGGTGTGGTACATTGTGCACTGTCAGTGGTGTGTGGTGTGCTGGGTGACTGATGGGGGTGTGGTACATTGTGTACTGTCAGTGGTGTGTGGTGTGCTGGGTGTCTGATGGGGGTGTGATACATTGTGTACTGTCAGTGGTGTGCGGTGTTCTGTGTGTCTGATGGGGCTGTGGTACATTGTGTACTGTCAGTGGTGTATGGTGTGCTGGGTGCCTGATGGTGCTGTGGTACATTGCGTAATGTCAGTGGTGTGTGGTGTGCTGGGTGTCTGATGGGGCTGTGGTACATTGTGTACTGTCAGAGGTGTGCGGTGTGCTGGGTGTCTGATGGGGGTGAGGTACATTGTGTACTGTCAGTGGTGTGCGGTGTTCTGGGTCCCTGACGGGGGTGTGGTACATTGTGTACTGTCAGTGGTGTGCGGTGTGCTGGGTGTCTGATGGGGCTGTGGTACATTGTGTACTGTCAGTGGTGTGCGGTGTGCTGGGTGCCTGATGGGGCTGTGGTACATTGTGTACTGTCAGTGGTGTGCGGTGTGCTGGGTGTCTGATGGGGGTATGGTACATTTTGTACTGTCAGTGGTGTGCGGTGTGCTGGGTGCCTGATGGGGCTGTGGTACATTGTGTACTGTCAGTGGTGTGCGCTGTGCTGGGTGTCTGATGGGGGTATGGTACATTTTGTACTGTCAGTGGTGTACGGTGAGCTGGGTGTCTGATGGGGTTGTGGTACATTGTGTACTGTCAGTTGTGTGTGGTGTGCTGGGTGTCTGATGGGGCTGTGGTACATTGTGCACTGTCAGTGGTGTGCGGTGTGCTGGGTGTCTGATGGGGGTGTGGTACATTGTGTACTGTCAGTGGTGTGCGGTGTGCTGGCTGTCTGATGCGACTGTGGTACATTGTGTACTGTCAGTGGTGTGCGGTCTGCTGGGTGCCTGATGGGGGTGTGGTACATTGTGTACTGTCAGTGGTGTGTGGTGTGCTGGGTGTCTGATGGGGGTGTCGTACATTGTGTACTGTCAGTGGTGTGCGGTCTGCTGGGTGCCTGATGGGGGTGTGGTACATTGTGTACTGTCAGTGGTGTGTGGTGTGCTGGGTGTCTGATGGGGGTGTGGTACATTGTGTACTGTCAGTGGTGTGCGGTGTGCTGGGTGCTTGATGGGGGTGTGGTACATTGTGTACTGTCAGTGGTGTGCGGTGTGCTGGTTGCTTGATGAGGGTGTAGTACATTGTGCACTGTCAGTGGTGTGTGGTGTGCTGGGTGACTGATGGGGGTGTGGTACATTGTGTACTGTCAGTGGTGTGCGGTGCGCTGGGTGTCTGATGGGGGTGTGGTACATTGTGTACTGTCAGTGGTGTGCGGTGTGCTGAGTGCCAGATGGGGCTGTGGTACATTGTGTACTGTCAGTGGTGTGTGGTGTGCTGGGTGCCTGATGGGGGTGTGGTACATTGTGTACTTTCAGTGGTGTGCGGTGTGCTGGGTGCCTGATGGGGATGTGGTACATTGTGTACTGTCAGTGGTGTGCGGTGTGCTGGGTGTCTGATGGGGCTGTGGTACATTGTGTACTGTCAGTGGTGTGCGGTGTGCTGGGTGCCTGATGGGGGAGTGGTACATTGTGTACTGTCAGTGGTGTGCAGTGTGCTGGGTCCCTGATGGGGGTGAGTTACATTGTGTACTGCCAGTGGTGTACGTTGTGCTGCGTGTCTGATGGGGCTGTGGTACATTGTATACTGTCAGTCGTGTGCGGTGTGCTGGGTGTCTGATGGGGGTGTGGTACATTGTGCACTGTCAGTGGTGTGCGGTGCGCTGGGTGTCTGATGGGCGTGTGGTACATTGTGTACTGTCAGTGGTGTGTGGTGTGCTGGGTGCCTGATGGGGGTGTGGTACATTGTGTACTGTCAGTGGTGTGCGGTGTGCTGGGTGTCTGATGGGTGTGTGGTACATTGTGTACTGTCAGTGGTGTGCGGTGTGCTGGGTGTCTGATGGGGGTGTGGTACATTGTGTAATGTCAGTGGTGTGCGGTGCGCTGGGTGTCTGATGGGGGTGTGGTACATTGTGTACTGTCAGTGGTGTGTGGTGTGCTGGGTGTATGATCGGAGTGTGGTACATTGTGTACTGTCAGTGGTGTGTGGTGTGCTGGGTGCCTGATGGGGCTGTGGTACATTGTGTACTGTCAGTGGTGTGTGGTGTGCTGGGTGTCTGATCGGAGTGTGGTACATTGTGTACTGTCAGTGGTGTGCGGTGTGCTGTGTGTCTGATGGGGGTGTGGTACATTGTGTACTGCCAGTGGTGTGCGGTGTGCTGGGTGTCTGATGGGGGTGTGGTACATTGTGTACTGCCAGTGGTGTGTGGTGTGCTGGGTGTCTGATGGGGGTGTGGTACAATGTGTAATGTCAGTGGTGTGCGGTTTGCTGGGTGTCTGATGGGGCTGTGGTACATTGTGTACTGTCAGTGGTGTGCGGTGTGCTGGGTGTCTGATGGGGGTGTGGTACATTGTGTACTGCCAGTGGTGTGCGGTGTGCTGGGTGTCTGATGGGGGTGTGGTACATTGTGTACTGCCAGTGGTGTGTGGTGTGCTGGGTGTCTGATGGGGGTGTGGTACAATGTGTAATGTCAGTGGTGTGCGGTTTGCTGGGTGTCTTATGGGGGTGTGGTACATTGTGTACTGTCAGTGGTGTGCGGTGTGCTGGGTGTCTGATGGGGGTGTGGTACATTGTGTACTGTCAGTGGGTGCGGTGTGCTGGGTCCCTGATGGGGGTGAGTTACATTGTGTACTGCCAGTGGTGTGCGTTGTGCTGCGTGTCTGATGGGGGTGTGGTACATTGTATACTGTCAGTCGTGTGCGGTGTGCTGGGTGTCTGATGGGGGTGTGGTACATTGTGTACTGTCAGGGGTGTGCGGTGTGCTGGGTGCCTGATGGGGGTGTGATACATTTTGTACTGTCAGTGGTGTGCGGTGTGCTGGGTCCCTGATGGGGGTGTGGTACATTGCGTACTGTCAGTGGTGTGTGGTGTGCTGGGTGTCTGATGTGACTGTGGTACATTGTGTACTGTCAGTGGTGTGTGGTGTGCTGGGTGTCTGATGGAGGTGTGGTACATTGTGTACTGTCAGTGGTGTGCGGTGTGCTGGGTGCCTGATGGGGCTGTGGTACATTGTGTACTGTCAGTGGTGTGCGGTGTGCTGGGTGTCTGATGGGGGTGTGGTACATTGTGTACTGTCAGTGGTGTGCGGTGGGCTGGGTGCCTGATGGGGGTGTGGTACATTGTGTACTGTCAGTGGTGTGCGGTGTGCTGGGTGTCTGATGGGGCTGTGGTACATTGTGTACTGTCAGTGGTGTGCGGTGTGCTGGGTGTCTGATGGGGGTGTGGTACATTGTGTACTGTCAGTGGTGTGTGGTGTGCTGGGTGCCTGATGGGGGTGTGGTATATTGTGTACTGTCAGTGGTGTGCGGTGTGCTGGGAGTCTGATGGGGCTGTGGTACATTGTGTACTGTCATTGGTGTGCGGTGTGCTGGGTGTCTGATGTGGGTGTGGTACATTGTGTACTGTCAGTGGTGTGTGGTGTGCTGGGTGCCTGATGGGGGTGTGGTACATTGTGTACTGTCAGTGGTGTGTGGTGTGCTGGGTGCCTGATGGGGGTGTGGTACATTGTGTACTGTCAGTGGTGTCCGGGGAGCTGGGTGTCTGATGGGGTTGTGGTACATTGTGTACTGTCAATGTTGTGTGGTGTGCTGGATGTCTGATGGGGCTGTGGTACATTGTGTACTGTCAGTGGTGTGCGGTGTGCTGGGTGTCTGATGGGGGTGTGATACATTGTGTACTATCAGTGGTGTGCGGTGTTCTGTGTGTCTGATGGGGCTGTGGTACATTGTGTACTGTCAGTGGTGTATGGTGTGCTGGGTGCCTGATGGGGCTGTGGTACATTGCGTAATGTCAGTGGTGTGTGGTGTGCTGGGTGCCTGATGGGGCTGTGGTACATTGTGTACTGTCAGAGGTGTGCGGTGTTCTGGGACCCTGACGGGGGTGTGGTACATTGTGTACTGTCAGTGGTGTGCGGTGTGCTGGGTGCCTGATGGGGCTGTGGTACATTGTGTACTGTCAGTGGTGTGCGGTGTGCTGGGTGTCTGATGGGGATATGGTGCATTTTGTACTGTCAGTGGTGTGCGGTGTGCTGGCTGCCTGATGGGGCTGTGGTACATTGTGTACTGTCAGTGGTGTGCGATGTGCTGGGTGTCTGATGGGGGTATGGTACATTTTGTACTGTCAGTTGTGTGTGGTGTGCTGGGTGTCTGATGGGGCTGTGGTACATTGTGCACTGTCAGTGGTGTGCGGTGTGCTGGGTGTCTGATGGGGGTGTGGTACATTGTGCACTGTCAGTGGTGTGCGGTGTGCTGGGTGTCTGATGGGGGTGTGGTACATTGTGTATTGTCAGTGGTGTGTGGTGTGCTGGGTGTCTGATGCGACTGTGGTACATTGTGTACTGTCAGTGTTGTGCGGTGTGCTGGGTGCCTGATGGTGGTGTGGTACATTGTGTACTGTCAGTGGTGTGTGGTGTGCTGGGTGTCTGATGGGGGTGTCGTACATTGTGTACTGTCAGTGGTGTGCGGTCTGCTGGGTGCCTGATGGGGGTGTGGTACATTGTGTACTGTCAGTGGTGTGTGGTGTGCTGGGTGTCTGATGGGGGTGTGGTACATTGTGTACTGTCAGTGGTCAGCGGTGTGCTGGGTGCTTGATGGGGGTGTGGTACATTGTGTACTGTGAGTGGTATGTGGTGTGCTGGGTGTCTGATGGGGCTGTGGTACATTGTGTACTGTCAGTGGTGTGCGGTCTGCTGGGTGCCTGATGGGGGTGTGGTACATTGTGTACTGTCAGTGGTGTGTGGTGTGCTGGGTGTCTGATGGGGGTGTGGTACATTGTGTACTGTCAGTGGTGTGCGGTGTGCTGGGTGCTTGATGGGGGTGTGGTACATTGTGCACTGTCAGTGGTGTGTGGTGTGCTGGGTGACTGATGGGGGTGTGGTACATTGTGTACTGTCAGTGGTGTGCGGTGTTCTGTGTGTCTGATGGGGCTGTGGTACATTGTGTACTGTCAGTGGTGTATGGTGTGCTGGGTGCCTGATGGTGCAGTGGTACATTGCGTAATGTCAGTGGTGTGTGGTGTGCTGGGTGTCTGATGGGGCTGTGGTACATTGTGTACTGTCAGAGGTGTGCGGTGTGCTGGGTGTCTGATGGGGGTGAGGTACATTGTGTACTGTCAGTGGTGTGCGGTGTTCTGGGTCCCTGACGGGGGTGTGGTACATTGTGTACTGTCAGTGGTGTGCGGTGTGCTGGGTGTCTGATGGGGCTGTGGTACATTGTGTACTGTCAGTGGTGTGCGGTGTGCTGGGTGCCTGATGGGGCTGTGGTACATTGTGTACTGTCAGTGGTGTGCGGTGTGCTGGGTGTCTGATGGGGGTATGGTACATTTTGTACTGTCAGTGGTGTGCGGTGTGCTGGGTGCCTGATGGGGCTGTGGTACATTGTGTACTGTCAGTGGTGTGCGATGTGCTGGGTGTCTGATGGGGGTATGGTACATTTTGTACTGTCAGTGGTGTACGGTGAGCTGGGTGTCTGATGGGGTTGTGGTACATTGTGTACTGTCAGTTGTGTGTGGTGTGCTGGGTGTCTGATGGGGCTGTGGTACATTGTGCACTGTCAGTGGTGTGCGGTGTGCTGGGTGTCTGATGGGGGTGTGGTACATTGTGTACTGTCAGTGGTGTGCGGTGTGCTGGCTGTCTGATGCGACTGTGGTACATTGTGTACTGTCAGTGGTGTGCGGTGTGCTGGGTGTCTGATGGGTGTGTGGTACATTGTGTACTGTCAGTGGTGTGCGGTGTGCTGGGTGTCTGATGGGGGTGTGGTACATTGTGTAATGTCAGTGGTGTGCGGTGCGCTGGGTGTCTGATGGGGGTGTGGTACATTGTGTACTGTCAGTGGTGTGTGGTGTGCTGGGTGTATGATCGGAGTGTGGTACATTGTGTACTGTCAGTGGTGTGTGGTGTGCTGGGTGCCTGATGGGGCTGTGGTACATTGTGTACTGTCAGTGGTGTGTGGTGTGCCGGGTGTCTGATCGGAGTGTGGTACATTGTGTACTGTCAGTGGTGTGCGGTGTGCTGGGTGCCTGATGGGGCTGTGGTACATTGTGTACTGTCAGTGGTGTGCGGTGTGCTGGGTGTCTGATGGGGGTGTGGTACATTGTGTACTGCCAGTGGTGTGTGGTGTGCTGGGTGTCTGATGGGGGTGTGGTACAATGTGTAATGTCAGTGGTGTGCGGTTTGCTGGGTGTCTTATGGGGGTGTGGTACATTGTGTACTGTCAGTGGTGTGCGGTGTGCTGGGTGTCTGATGGGGGTGTGGTACATTGTGTACTGACAGTGGTGTGCGGTGTGCTGGGTCCCTGATGGGGGTGAGTTACATTGTGTACTGCCAGTGGTGTGCGTTGTGCTGCGTGTCTGATGGGGCTGTGGTACATTGTATACTGTCAGTCGTGTGCGGTGTGCTGGGTGTCTGATGGGGGTGTGGTACATTGTGTACTGTCAGGGGTGTGCGGTGTGCTGGGTGCCTGATGGGGGTGTGATACATTTTGTACTGTCAGTGGTGTGCGGTGTGCTGGGTCCCTGATGGGGGTGTGGTACATTGTGTACTGTTAGTGGTGTGTGGTGTGCTGGGTGTCTGATGTGACTGTGGTACATTGTGTACTGTCAGTGGTGTGTGGTGTGCTGGGTGTCTGATGGAGGTGTGGTACATTGTGTACTGTCAGTGGTGTGCGGTGTGCTGGGTGCCTGATGGGGCTGTGGTACATTGTGTACTGTCAGTGGTGTGCGGTGTGCTGGGTGCCTGATGGGGCTGTGGTACATTGTGTACTGTCAGTGGTGTGCGGTGTGCTGGGTGTCTGATGGGGGTGTGGTACATTGTGTACTGTCAGTGGTGTGCGGTGTGCTGGGTGTCTGATGGGGGTGTGGTACATTGTGTACTGTCAGTGGTGTGCGGTATGCTTGGTGACTGATGGGGGTGTGGTACATTGTGTACTGTCAGTGGTGTGCGGTGTGCTGGGTGTCTGATGGGGCTGTGGTACATTGTGTACTGTCAGTGGTGTGCGGTGTGCTGGGTGTCTGATGGGGGTGTGGTACATTGTGTACTGTCAGTGGTGTCCGGTGTGCTGGGTGTCTGATGGGGGTGTGGTACATTGTGTACTGTCAGTGGTGTGCTGTGTGCTTGGTGACTGATGGGGGTGTGGTACATTGTGTACTGTCAGTGGTGTGCGGTGTGCTGGGTGTCTGATGGGGGTGTGGTACATTGTGTTCTGTCAGTGGTGTGTGGTGAGCTGGGTGCCTGATGGGGGTGTGGTACATTGTGTTCTGTCAGTGGTGTGCGGTGTGCTGGGTGTCTGATGGGGGTGTGGTACATTGTGTACTGTCAGTGGTGTGCGGTGTGCTGGGTGTCTGATGGGGGTATGGTACATTTTGTACTGTCAGTGGTGTGCGGTGTGCTGGGTGCCTGATGGGGCTGTGGTACATTGTGTACTGTCAGTGGTGTGCGGTGTGCTGGGTGCCTGATGGGGCTGTGGTACATTGTGTTCTGTCAGTGGTGTGCGGTGTGCTGGGTGTCTGATGGGGGTGTGGTACATTGTGTACTGTCAGTGGTGTGCGGTGTGCTGGGTGTCTGATGGGGGTATGGTACATTTTGTACTGTCAGTGGTGTGCGGTGTGCTGGGTGCCTGATGGGGCTGTGGTACATTGTGTACTGTCAGTGGTGTGCGGTGTGCTGGGTGCCTGATGGGGCTGTGGTACATTGTGTACTGTCAGTGGTGTGCGGTGTGCTGGGTGTCTGATGGGGGTGTGGTACATTGTGTAATATCAGTGGTGTGCGGTGTGCTGGGTGTCTGATGGGGGTGTGGTACATTGTGTAATGTCAGTGGTGTGCGGTGTGCTGGGTGTCTAATGGGGCTGTGGTACATTGTGTACTGTCAGGGGTGTGCGGTGTGTTGGGTGCCTGATGGGGGTGTGATACATTTTGTACTGTCAGTGGTGTGCGGTTTGCTGGGTCCCTGATGGGGGTGTGGTACATTTGATACTGTCAGTCGTGTGCGGTGTGCTGGGTGTCTGATGGGGGTGTGGTACATTGTGTACTGTCAGTGGTGTGCGGTGTGCTGGGTGTCTGATGGGGGTGTGGTACATTGTGTACTGTCAGTGGTGTGCGGTGTGCTGGGTGTCCGATGGGGATGTGGTACATTGTGTACTGTCAGTGGTGTGTGGTGTGCTGGGTGTCTGATGGAGGTGTGGTACATTGTGTACTGTCAGTGGTGTGCGGTGTGCTGGGAGTCTGATGGGGCTGTGGTACATTGTGTACTGTCAGTGGTGTGTGGTGTGCTGGGTGTCTGATGGGGGTGTGGTACATTGTGTACTGTCAGTGGTGTGCGGTGTGCTGGGTGTCTGATGGGGGTGTGGTACATTGTGTACTGTCAGTGGTGTGCGGTATGCTTGGTGACTGATGGGGGTGTGGTACATTGTGTACGGTCAGTGGTGTGCAGTGTGCTGGGTGTCTGATGGGGCTGTGGTACATTGTGTACTGTCAGTGGTGTGCGGTGTGCTGGGTGTCTGATGGGGGTGTGGTACATTGTGTACTGTCAGTGTTGTGCGGTGTGCTGGGTGTCTGATGGGGGTGTGGTAATTTGTGTACTGTCAGTGGTGTGCTGTGTGCTTGGTGACTGATGGGGGTGTGGTACATTGTGTACTGTCAGTGGTGTGCGGTGTGCTGGGTGTCTGATGGGGGTGTGGTACATTGTGTACTGTCAGTGGTGTGCGGTGTGCTGGGTGCCTGATGGGGGTGTGGTACATTGTGTACTGTCAGTGGTGTGCGGTGTGCTGGGTGTCTGATGGGGGTGTGATACATTGTGTACTGTCAGTGGTGTGTGGTGTGCTGGGTGTCTGATGGGGCTGTGGTACATTGTGTACTGTCAGAGGGGTGCGGTGTGCTGGGTGTCTGATGGGGGTGAGGTACATTGTGTACTGTCAGTGGTGTGCGGTGTTCTGGGTCCCTGACTGGGGTGTGGTACATTGTGTACTGTCAGTGGTGTGCGGTGTGCTGGGTGTCTGATGGGGCTGTGGTACATTGTGTACTGTCAGTGGTGTGCGGTGTGCTGGGTGCCTGATGGGGCTGTGGTACATTGTGTACTGTTAGTGGTGTGCGGTGTGCTGGGTGTCTGATGGGGGTATGGTACATTTTGTACTGTCAGTGGTGTGCGGTGTGCTGGGTGCCTGATGGGGCTGTGGTACATTGTGTACTGTCAGTGGTGTGCGATGTGCTGGGTGTCTGATGGGGGTATGGTACATTTTGTACTGTCAGTGGTGTACGGTGAGCTGGGTGTCTGATGGGGTTGTGGTACATTGTGTACTGTCAGTTGTGTGTGGTGTGCTGGGTGTCTGATGGGGCTGTGGTACATTGGGCACTGTCAGTGGTGTGTGGTGTGCTGGGTGTCTGATGGGGGTGTCGTACATTGTGTACTGTCAGTGGTGTGCGGTCTGCTGGGTGCCTGATGGGGGTGTGGTACATTGTGTACTGTCAGTGGTGTGTGGTGTGCTGGGTGTCTGATGGGGGTGTGGTACATTGTGTACTGTCAGTGGTCAGCGGTGTGCTGGGTGCTTGATGGGGGTGTGGTACATTGTGTACTGTGAGTGGTATGTGGTGTGCTGGGTGTCTGATGGGGCTGTGGTACATTGTGTACTGTCAGTGGTGTGCGGTCTGCTGGGTGCCTGATGGGGGTGTGGTACATTGTGTACTGTCAGTGGTGTGTGGTGTGCTGGGTGTCTGATGGGGGTGTGGTACATTGTGTACTGTCAGTGGTGTGCGGTGTGCTGGGTGCTTGATGGGGGTGTGGTACATTGTGCACTGTCAGTGGTGTGTGGTGTGCTGGGTGACTGATGGGGGTGTGGTACATTGTGTACTGTCAGTGGTGTGCGGTGTTCTGTGTGTCTGATGGGGCTGTGGTACATTGTGTACTGTCAGTGGTGTATGGTGTGCTGGGTGCCTGATGGTGCAGTGGTACATTGCGTAATGTCAGTGGTGTGTGGTGTGCTGGGTGTCTGATGGGGCTGTGGTACATTGTGTACTGTCAGAGGTGTGCGGTGTGCTGGGTGTCTGATGGGGGTGAGGTACATTGTGTACTGTCAGTGGTGTGCGGTGTTCTGGGTCCCTGACGGGGGTGTGGTACATTGTGTACTGTCAGTGGTGTGCGGTGTGCTGGGTGTCTGATGGGGCTGTGGTACATTGTGTACTGTCAGTGGTGTGCGGTGTGCTGGGTGCCTGATGGGGCTGTGGTACATTGTGTACTGTCAGTGGTGTGCGGTGTGCTGGGTGTCTGATGGGGGTATGGTACATTTTGTACTGTCAGTGGTGTGCGGTGTGCTGGGTGCCTGATGGGGCTGTGGTACATTGTGTACTGTCAGTGGTGTGCGATGTGCTGGGTGTCTGATGGGGGTATGGTACATTTTGTACTGTCAGTGGTGTACGGTGAGCTGGGTGTCTGATGGGGTTGTGGTACATTGTGTACTGTCAGTTGTGTGTGGTGTGCTGGGTGTCTGATGGGGCTGTGGTACATTGTGCACTGTCAGTGGTGTGCGGTGTGCTGGGTGTCTGATGGGGGTGTGGTACATTGTGTACTGTCAGTGGTGTGCGGTGTGCTGGCTGTCTGATGCGACTGTGGTACATTGTGTACTGTCAGTGGTGTGCGGTGTGCTGGGTGTCTGATGGGTGTGTGGTACATTGTGTACTGTCAGTGGTGTGCGGTGTGCTGGGTGTCTGATGGGGGTGTGGTACATTGTGTAATGTCAGTGGTGTGCGGTGCGCTGGGTGTCTGATGGGGGTGTGGTACATTGTGTACTGTCAGTGGTGTGTGGTGTGCTGGGTGTATGATCGGAGTGTGGTACATTGTGTACTGTCAGTGGTGTGTGGTGTGCTGGGTGCCTGATGGGGCTGTGGTACATTGTGTACTGTCAGTGGTGTGTGGTGTGCCGGGTGTCTGATCGGAGTGTGGTACATTGTGTACTGTCAGTGGTGTGCGGTGTGCTGGGTGCCTGATGGGGCTGTGGTACATTGTGTACTGTCAGTGGTGTGCGGTGTGCTGGGTGTCTGATGGGGGTGTGGTACATTGTGTACTGCCAGTGGTGTGTGGTGTGCTGGGTGTCTGATGGGGGTGTGGTACAATGTGTAATGTCAGTGGTGTGCGGTTTGCTGGGTGTCTTATGGGGGTGTGGTACATTGTGTACTGTCAGTGGTGTGCGGTGTGCTGGGTGTCTGATGGGGGTGTGGTACATTGTGTACTGACAGTGGTGTGCGGTGTGCTGGGTCCCTGATGGGGGTGAGTTACATTGTGTACTGCCAGTGGTGTGCGTTGTGCTGCGTGTCTGATGGGGCTGTGGTACATTGTATACTGTCAGTCGTGTGCGGTGTGCTGGGTGTCTGATGGGGGTGTGGTACATTGTGTACTGTCAGGGGTGTGCGGTGTGCTGGGTGCCTGATGGGGGTGTGATACATTTTGTACTGTCAGTGGTGTGCGGTGTGCTGGGTCCCTGATGGGGGTGTGGTACATTGTGTACTGTTAGTGGTGTGTGGTGTGCTGGGTGTCTGATGTGACTGTGGTACATTGTGTACTGTCAGTGGTGTGTGGTGTGCTGGGTGTCTGATGGAGGTGTGGTACATTGTGTACTGTCAGTGGTGTGCGGTGTGCTGGGTGCCTGATGGGGCTGTGGTACATTGTGTACTGTCAGTGGTGTGCGGTGTGCTGGGTGCCTGATGGGGCTGTGGTACATTGTGTACTGTCAGTGGTGTGCGGTGTGCTGGGTGTCTGATGGGGGTGTGGTACATTGTGTACTGTCAGTGGTGTGCGGTGTGCTGGGTGTCTGATGGGGGTGTGGTACATTGTGTACTGTCAGTGGTGTGCGGTATGCTTGGTGACTGATGGGGGTGTGGTACATTGTGTACTGTCAGTGGTGTGCGGTGTGCTGGGTGTCTGATGGGGCTGTGGTACATTGTGTACTGTCAGTGGTGTGCGGTGTGCTGGGTGTCTGATGGGGGTGTGGTACATTGTGTACTGTCAGTGGTGTCCGGTGTGCTGGGTGTCTGATGGGGGTGTGGTACATTGTGTACTGTCAGTGGTGTGCTGTGTGCTTGGTGACTGATGGGGGTGTGGTACATTGTGTACTGTCAGTGGTGTGCGGTGTGCTGGGTGTCTGATGGGGGTGTGGTACATTGTGTTCTGTCAGTGGTGTGTGGTGAGCTGGGTGCCTGATGGGGGTGTGGTACATTGTGTTCTGTCAGTGGTGTGCGGTGTGCTGGGTGTCTGATGGGGGTGTGGTACATTGTGTACTGTCAGTGGTGTGCGGTGTGCTGGGTGTCTGATGGGGGTATGGTACATTTTGTACTGTCAGTGGTGTGCGGTGTGCTGGGTGCCTGATGGGGCTGTGGTACATTGTGTACTGTCAGTGGTGTGCGGTGTGCTGGGTGCCTGATGGGGCTGTGGTACATTGTGTTCTGTCAGTGGTGTGCGGTGTGCTGGGTGTCTGATGGGGGTGTGGTACATTGTGTACTGTCAGTGGTGTGCGGTGTGCTGGGTGTCTGATGGGGGTATGGTACATTTTGTACTGTCAGTGGTGTGCGGTGTGCTGGGTGCCTGATGGGGCTGTGGTACATTGTGTACTGTCAGTGGTGTGCGGTGTGCTGGGTGCCTGATGGGGCTGTGGTACATTGTGTACTGTCAGTGGTGTGCGGTGTGCTGGGTGTCTGATGGGGGTGTGGTACATTGTGTAATATCAGTGGTGTGCGGTGTGCTGGGTGTCTGATGGGGGTGTGGTACATTGTGTAATGTCAGTGGTGTGCGGTGTGCTGGGTGTCTAATGGGGCTGTGGTACATTGTGTACTGTCAGGGGTGTGCGGTGTGTTGGGTGCCTGATGGGGGTGTGATACATTTTGTACTGTCAGTGGTGTGCGGTTTGCTGGGTCCCTGATGGGGGTGTGGTACATTTGATACTGTCAGTCGTGTGCGGTGTGCTGGGTGTCTGATGGGGGTGTGGTACATTGTGTACTGTCAGTGGTGTGCGGTGTGCTGGGTGTCTGATGGGGGTGTGGTACATTGTGTACTGTCAGTGGTGTGCGGTGTGCTGGGTGTCCGATGGGGATGTGGTACATTGTGTACTGTCAGTGGTGTGTGGTGTGCTGGGTGTCTGATGGAGGTGTGGTACATTGTGTACTGTCAGTGGTGTGCGGTGTGCTGGGAGTCTGATGGGGCTGTGGTACATTGTGTACTGTCAGTGGTGTGTGGTGTGCTGGGTGTCTGATGGGGGTGTGGTACATTGTGTACTGTCAGTGGTGTGCGGTGTGCTGGGTGTCTGATGGGGGTGTGGTACATTGTGTACTGTCAGTGGTGTGCGGTATGCTTGGTGACTGATGGGGGTGTGGTACATTGTGTACGGTCAGTGGTGTGCAGTGTGCTGGGTGTCTGATGGGGCTGTGGTACATTGTGTACTGTCAGTGGTGTGCGGTGTGCTGGGTGTCTGATGGGGGTGTGGTACATTGTGTACTGTCAGTGTTGTGCGGTGTGCTGGGTGTCTGATGGGGGTGTGGTAATTTGTGTACTGTCAGTGGTGTGCTGTGTGCTTGGTGACTGATGGGGGTGTGGTACATTGTGTACTGTCAGTGGTGTGCGGTGTGCTGGGTGTCTGATGGGGGTGTGGTACATTGTGTACTGTCAGTGGTGTGCGGTGTGCTGGGTGCCTGATGGGGGTGTGGTACATTGTGTACTGTCAGTGGTGTGCGGTGTGCTGGGTGTCTGATGGGGGTGTGATACATTGTGTACTGTCAGTGGTGTGTGGTGTGCTGGGTGTCTGATGGGGCTGTGGTACATTGTGTACTGTCAGAGGGGTGCGGTGTGCTGGGTGTCTGATGGGGGTGAGGTACATTGTGTACTGTCAGTGGTGTGCGGTGTTCTGGGTCCCTGACTGGGGTGTGGTACATTGTGTACTGTCAGTGGTGTGCGGTGTGCTGGGTGTCTGATGGGGCTGTGGTACATTGTGTACTGTCAGTGGTGTGCGGTGTGCTGGGTGCCTGATGGGGCTGTGGTACATTGTGTACTGTTAGTGGTGTGCGGTGTGCTGGGTGTCTGATGGGGGTATGGTACATTTTGTACTGTCAGTGGTGTGCGGTGTGCTGGGTGCCTGATGGGGCTGTGGTACATTGTGTACTGTCAGTGGTGTGCGATGTGCTGGGTGTCTGATGGGGGTATGGTACATTTTGTACTGTCAGTGGTGTACGGTGAGCTGGGTGTCTGATGGGGTTGTGGTACATTGTGTACTGTCAGTTGTGTGTGGTGTGCTGGGTGTCTGATGGGGCTGTGGTACATTGGGCACTGTCAGTGGTGTGCGGTGTGCTGGGTGTCTGATGGGGCTGTGGTACATTGTGCACTGTCAGTGGTGTGCGGTGTGCTGGGTGTCTGATGGGGGTGTGGTACATTGTGTACTGTCAGTGGTGTGCGGTGTGCTGGCTGTCTGATGCGACTGTGGTACATTGTGTACTGTCAGTGGTGTGCGGTGTGCTGGGTGCCTGATGGGGGTGTGGTACATTGTGTACTGTCAGTGGTGTGTTGTGTGCTGGGTGTCTGATGGGGGTGTGGTACATTGTGTACTGTCAGTGGTGTGCGGTCTGCTGGGTGCCTGATGGGGGTGTGGTACATTGTGTACTGTCAGTGGTGTGTGGTGTGCTGGGTGTCTGATGTGGGTGTGGTACATTGTGTACTGTCAGTGGTGTGCGGTGTGCTGGGTGCTTGATGGGGGTGTGGTACATTGTGTACTGTCAGTGGTATGTAGTGTGCTGGGTGTCTGATGGGGCTGTGGTACATTGTGTACTGTCAGTGGTGTGCTGGGTGTCTGATGGGGGTGTGGTACATTGTGTACTGTCAGTGGTGTGCGGTCTGCTGGGTGCCTGATGGGGGTGTGGTACATTGTGTACTGTCAGTGGTGTGTGGTGTGCTGGGTGTCTGATGGGGGTGTGGTACATTGTGTACTGTCAGTGGTGTGCGGTGTGCTGGGTGCTTGTTGGGGGTGTGGTACATTGTGCACTGTCAGTGGTGTGTGGTGTGCTGGGTGTCTGATGGGGCTGTGGTACATTGTGTACTGTCAGTGGTGTGCTGGGTGTCTGATGGGGGTGTGGTACATTGTGTACTGTCAGTGGTGTGTGGTGTGCTGGGTGCCTGATAGGGGTGTGGTATATTGTGTACTGTCAGTGGTGTGCGGTGTGCTGGGAGTCTGATGGGGCTTTGGTACATTGTGTACTGTCATTGGTGTGCGGTGTGCTGGTTGTCTGATGGGGGTGTGGTACATTGTGTACTGTCAGTGGTGTGTGGTGTGCTGGCTGCCTGATGGGGGTGTGGTACATTGTGTACTGTCAGTGGTGTGTGGTGTGCTGGGTGCCTGATGGGGGTGTGGTACATTGTGTACTGTCAGTGGTGTGCGGGGAGCTGGGTGTCTGATGGGGTTGTGGTACATTGTGTACTGTCAGTGTTGTGTGGTGTGCTGGATGTCTGATGGGGCTGTGGTACATTGTGTACTGTCAGTGGTGTGCGGTGTGCTGGGTGTCTGATGGGGGTGTGATACATTGTGTACTGTCAGTGGTGTGCGGTGTTCTGTGTGTCTGATGGGGCTGTGGTACATTGTGTACTGTCAGTGGTGTGTGGTGTGCTGGGTGCCTGAAGGGGCTGTGGTACATTGCGTAATGTCAGTGGTGTGTGGTGTGCTGGGTGTCTGATGGGGCTGTGGTACATTGTGTACTGTCAGAGGTGTGCGGTGTTCTGGGTCCCTGATGAGGGTGAGGTACATTGTGTACTGTCAGTGGTGTGCGGTGTTCTGGGTCCCTGACGTTGGTGTGGTACATTGTGTACTGTCAGTGGTGTGCGGTGTGCTGGGTGTCTGATGGGGCTGTGGTACATTGTGTACTGTCAGTGGTGTGCGGTGTGCTGGGTGCCTGATGGGGCTGTGGTACATTGTGTACTGTCAGTGGTGTGTGGTGTGCTGGGTGTCTGATGGGGGTATGGTACATTTTGTACTGTCAGTGGTGTGCGGTGTGCTGGGTGTCTGATGGGGGTGTGGTACATTGTGTACTGTCAGTGGTGTGCGGTGTGCTGACTGTCTGATGCGACTGTGGTACATTGTGTACTGTCAGTGGTGTGCGGTCTGCTGGGTGCCTGATGGGGGTGTGGTACATTGTGTACTGTCAATGGTGTGCTGGGTGTCTGATGGGGGTGTGATACATTGTGTACTGTTAGTGGTGTGCGGTGTGCTGGGTGCCTGATGGGGGTGTGGTATATTGTGTACTGTCAGTGGTGTGCGGTGTGCTGGGAGTCTGATGGGGCTGTGGTACATTGTGTACTGTCATTGGTGTGCGGTGTGCTGGTTGTCTGATGGGGGTGTGGTACATTGTGTACTGTCAGTGGTGTGTGGTGTGCTGGCTGCCTGATGGGGGTGTGGTACATTGTGTACTGTCAGTGGTGTGTGGTGTGCTGGGTGCCTGATGGGGGTGTGGTACATTGTGTACTGTCAGTGGTGTGCGGGGAGCTGGGTGTCTGATGGGGTTGTGGTACATTGTGTACTGTCAGTGTTGTGTGGTGTGCTGGATGTCTGATGGGGCTGTGGTACATTGTGTACTGTCAGTGGTGTGCGGTGTGCTGGGTGTCTGATGGGGGTGTGATACATTGTGTACTGTCAGTGGTGTGCGGTGTTCTGTGTGTCTGATGGGGCTGTGGTACATTGTGTACTGTCAGTGGTGTGTGGTGTGCTGGGTGCCTGATGGGGCTGTGGTACATTGCGTAATGTCAGTGGTGTGTGGTGTGCTGGGTGTCTGATGGGGCTGTGGTACATTGTGTACTGTCAGAGGTGTGCGGTGTTCTGGGTCCCTGATGAGGGTGAGGTACATTGTGTACTGTCAGTGGTCTGCGGTGTTCTGGGTCCCTGACGTTGGTGTGGTACATTGTGTACTGTCAGTGGTGTGCGGTGTGCTGGGTGTCTGATGGGGCTGTGGTACATTGTGTACTGTCAGTGGTGTGCGGTGTGCTGGGTGCCTGATGGGGCTGTGGTACATTGTGTACTGTCAGTGGTGTGTGGTGTGCTGGGTGTCTGATGGGGGTATGGTACATTTTGTACTGTCAGTGGTGTGCGGTGTGCTGGGTGCCTGATGGGGCTGTGGTACATTGTGTACTGTCAGTGGTGTGCGATGTGCTGGGTGTCTGATGGGGGTATGGTACATTTTGTACTGTCAGTGGTGTACGGTGAGCTGGGTGTCTGATGGGGGTGTGGTACATTTTGTACTGTCAGTGGTGTGCGGTGTGCTGGGTGTCTGATGGGGGTGTGGTACATTGTGTACTGTCAGTGGTGTGCGGTGTGCTGACTGTCTGATGCGACTGTGGTACATTGTGTACTGTCAGTGGTGTGCGGTCTGCTGGGTGCCTGATGGGGGTGTGGTACATTGTGTACTGTCAATGGTGTGCGGTGTGCTGGGTGTCTGATGGGGGTGTGATACATTGTGTACTGTTTGTGGTGTGCGGTGTGCTGGGTGCCTGATGGGGGTGTGGTACATTGTGTACTGTCAGTGGTGTGCGGTGGGCTGGGTGCCTGATGGGGGTGTGGTACATTGTGTACTGTCAGTGGTGTGCGGTGTGCTGGGTGTCTGATGGGGCGGTGGTACATTGTGTACTGCCAGTGGTGTTCGGTGTGCTGGGTGTCTGATGGGGGTGTGGTACATTGTGTACTGTCAGTGGTGTGTGGTGTGCTGGGTGCCTGATGGGGGTGTGGTATATTGTGTACTGTCAGTGGTGTGTGGTGTGCTGGATGTCTGATGGGGCTGTGGTACATTGTGTACTGTCAGTGGTGTGCGGTGTGCTGGGTGTCTGATGGGGGTGTGATACATTGTGTACTGTCAGTGGTGTGCGGTGTTCTGTGTGTCTGATGGGGCTGTGGTACATTGTGTACTGTCAGTGGTGTATGGTGTGCTGGGTGCCTGATGGGGCTGTGGTACATTGCGTAATGTCAGTGGTGTGTGGTGTGCTGGGTGTCTGATGGGGCTGTGGTACATTGTGTACTGTCAGAGGTGTGCGGTGTGCTGGGTGTCTGATGGGGGTGAGGTACATTGTGTACTGTCAGTGGTGTGCGGTGTTCTGGGTCCCTGACGGGGGTGTGGTACATTGTGTACTGTCAGTGGTGTGCGGTGTGCTGGGTTTCTGATGGGGCTGTGGTACATTGTGTACTGTCAGTGGTGTGCGGTGTGCTGGGTGCCTGATGGGGGTGTGGTACATTGTGTACTGTCAGTGGTGTGCGGTGTGCTGGGTGTCAGATGGGGGTATGGTACATTTTGTACTGTCAGTGGTGTGCGGTGTGCTGGGTGCCTGATGGGGGTGTGGTACATTGTGTACTGTCAGTGGTGTGCGGTGTGCTGACTGTCTGATGCGACTGTGGTACATTGTGTACTGTCAGTGGTGTGCGGTCTGCTGGGTGCCTGATGGGGGTGTGGTACATTGTGTACTGTCAGTGGTGTGTGGTGTGCTGGGTGTCTGATGAGGGTGTCGTACATTGTGTACTGTCAGTGGTGTGCGGTCTGCTGGGTGCCTGATGGGGGTGTGGTACATTGTGTACTGTCAATGGTGTGCGGTGTGCTGGGTGTCTGATGGGGGTGTGATACATTGTGTACTGTCAGTGGTGTGCGGTGTGCTGGGTGCCTGATGGGGGTGTGGTACATTTTGTACTGTCAGTGGTGTGCGGTGGGCTGGGTGCCTGATGGGGGTGTGGTACATTGTATACTGTCAGTGGTGTGCGGTGTGCTGGGTGTCTGATGGGGCTGTGGTACATTGTGTACTGTCAGTGGTGTGCGGTGTGCTGGGTGTCTGATGGGGGTGTGGTACATTGTGTACTGTCAGTGGTGTGTGGTGTGCTGGGTGCCTGATGGGGGTGTGGTATATTGTGTACTGTCAGTGGTGTGCGGTGTGCTGGGAGTCTGATGGGGCTGTGGTACATTGTGTACTGTCATTGGTGTGCGGTGTGCTGGGTGTCTGATGGGGGTGTGGTACATTGTGTACTGTCAGTGGTGTGTGGTGTGCTGGGTGCCTGATGGGGGTGTGGTACATTGTGTACTGTCAGTGGTATGCTGGGTGCCTGATGGGGGTGTGGTACATTGTGTACTGTCAGTGGTGTCCGGGGAGCTGGGTGTCTGATGGGGTTGTGGTACATTGTGTACTGTCAGTGTTGTGTGGTGTGCTGGATGTCTGATGGGGCTGCGGTACATTGTGTACTGTCAGTGGTGTGCGGTGTGCTGGGTGTCTGATGGGGGTGTGATACATTGTGTACTGTCAGTGGTGTGCGGTGTTCTGTGTGTCTGATAGGGCTGTGGTACATTGTGTACTGTCAGTGGTGTATGGTGTGCTGGGTGCCTGATGGGGCTGTGGTACATTGCGTAATGTCAGTGGTGTGTGGTGTGCTGGGTGTCTGATGGGGCTGTGGTACATTGTGTACTGTCAGAGGTGTGCGGTGTGCTGGGTGTCTGATGGGGGTGAGGTACATTGTGTACTGTCAGTGGTGTGCGGTGTTCTGGGTCCCTGACGGGGGTGTGGTACATTGTGTACTGTCAGTGGTGTGCGGTCTGCTGGGTGCCTGATGGGTGTGTGGTACATTGTGTACTGTCAGTGGTGTGTGGTGTGCTGGGTGTCTGATGAGGGTGTCGTACATTGTGTACTGTCAGTGGTGTGCGGTCTGCTGGGTGCCTGATGGGGGTGTGGTACATTGTGTACTGTCAATGGTGTGCGGTGTGCTGGGTGTCTGATGGGGGTGTGATACATTGTGTACTGTCAGTGGTGTGCGGTGTGCTGGGTGCCTGATGGGGGTGTGGTACATTGTGTACTGTCAGTGGTGTGCGGTGGGCTGGGTGCCTGATGGGGGTGTGGTACATTGTGTACTGTCCGTGGTGTGCGGTGTGCTGGGTGTCTGATGGGGCTGTGGTACATTGTGTACTGTCAGTGGTGTGCGGTGTGCTGGGTGTCTGATGGGGGTGTGGTACATTGTGTACTGTCAGTGGTGTGAGGTGTGCTGGGTGCCTGATGGGGGTGTGGTACATTGTGTACTGTCCGTGGTGTGCGGTGTGCTGGGTGTCTGATGGGGCTGTGGTACATTGTGTACTGTCAGTGGTGTGCGGTGTGCTGGGTGTCTGATGGGGGTGTGGTACATTGTGTACTGTCAGGGGTGTGTGGTGTGCTGGGTGCCTGATGGGGGTGTGGTACATTGTGTACTGTCAGTGGTGTCTTGGGAGCTGGGTGTCTGATGGGGTTGTGGTACATTGTGTACTGTCAGTGTTGTGTGGTGTGCTGGATGACTGATGGGGCTGTGGTACATTGTGTACTGTCAGTGGTGTGCGGTGTGCTGGGTGTCTGATGGGGGTGTGATACATTGTGTACTGTCAGTGGTGTGCGGTGTTCTGTGTGTCTGATGGGGCTGTGGTACATTGTGTACTATCAGTGGTGTATGGTGTGCTGGGTGCCTGATGGGGCTGTGGTACATTGCGTAATGTCAGTGGTGTGTGGTGTGCTGGGTGTCTGATGGGGCTGTGGTACATTGTGTACTGTCAGAGGTGTGCGGTGTGCTGGGTGTCTGATGGGGGTGAGGTACATTGTGTACTGTCAGTGGTGTGCGGTGTTCTGGGTCCCTGACGAGGGTGTGGTACATTGTGTACTGTCAGTGGTGTGCGGTGTGCTGGGTGTCTGATCGGGGTATGGTACATTGTGTACTGTCAGTGGTGTGCGGTGTGCTGGGTGCCTGATGGGGCTGTGGTACATTGTGTACTGTCAGTGGTGTGCGGTGTGCTGGGTGTCTGATGGGGGTATGGTACATTTTGTACTGTCAGTGGTGTGCGGTGTGCTGGGTGCCTGATGGGGCTGTGGTACATTGTGTACTGTCAGTGGTGTGCGATGTGCTGGGTGTCTGATGGGTGTATGGTACATTTTGTACTGTCAGTGGTGTACGGTGAGCTGGGTGTCTGATGGGGTTGTGGTACATTGTGTACTGTAAGTTGTGTGTGGTGTGCTGGGTGTCTGATGGGGCTGTGGTACATTGTGCACTGTCAGTGGTGTGCGGTGTGCTGGGTGTCTGATGGGGGTGTGGTACATTGTGTACTGTCAGTGGTGTGCGGTGTGCTGGCTGTCTGATGCGACTGTGGTACATTGTGTACTGTCAGTGGTGTGCGGTCTGCTGGGTGTCTGATGGGGCTGTGGTACATTGTGTACTGTCAGTGGTGTGCGGTGTGCTGGGTGCCTGATGGGGCTGTGGTACATTGTGTACTGTCAGTGGTGTGCGGTGTGCTGGGTGTCTGATGGGGGTATGGTACATTTTGTACTGTCAGTGGTGTGCGGTGTGCTGGGTGCCTGATGGGGCTGTGGTACATTGTGTACTGTCAGTGGTGTGCGATGTGCTGGGTGTCTGATGGGGGTATGGTACATTTTGTACTGTCAGTGGTGTACGGTGAGCTGGGTGTCTGATGGGGTTGTGGTACATTGTGTACTGTCAGTTGTGTGTGGTGTGCTGGGTGTCTGATGGGGCTGTGGTACATTGTGCACTGTCAGTGGTGTGCGGTGTGCTGGGTGTCTGATGGGGGTGTGGTACATTGTGTACTGTCAGTGGTGTGCGGTGTGCTGGGTGTCTGATGGGGGTGTGGTACATTGTGTACTGTCAGTGGTGTGTGGTGTGCTGGGTGCCTGATGGGGGTGTGGTATATTGTGTACTGTCAGTGGTGTGCGGTGTGCTGGGTGTCTGATGGGGGTGTGGTACATTGTGTACTGTCAGTGGTGTGCGGTGTGCTGGGTGTCTGATGGGGGTGTGGTACATTGTGTACTGTCAGTGGTGTGTGGTGTGCTGGGTGCCTGATGGGGGTGTGGTATATTGTGTACTGTCATTGGTGTGCGGTGTGCTGGGTGTCTGATGGGGGTGTGGTACATTGTGTACTGTCAGTGGTGTGTGGTGTGCTGGGTGCCTGATGGGGGTGCGGTACATTGTGTACTGTCAGTGGTGTGTGGTGTGCTGGGTGCCTGATGGGGGTGTGGTACATTGTGTACTGTCAGTGGTGTCCGGGGAGCTGGGTGTCTGATGGGGTTGTGGTACATTGTGTACTGTCAGTGTTGTGTGGTGTGCTGGATGTCTGATGGGGCTGTGGTACATTGTGTACTGTCAGTGGTGTGCGGTGTGCTGGGTGTCTGATGGGGGTGTGATACATTGTGTACTGTCAGTGGTGTGCGGTGTTCTGTGTGTCTGATGGGGCTGTGGTACATTGTGTACTGTCAGTGGTGTATGGTGTGCTGGGTGCCTGATGGGGCTGTCGTACATTGCGTAATGTCAGTGGTGTGTGGTGTGCTGGGTGTCTGATGGGGCTGTGGTACATTGTGTACTGTCAGAGGTGTGCGGTGTGCTGGGTGTCTGATGGGGGTGAGGTACATTGTGTACTGTCAGTGGTGTGCGGTGTTTTGGGTCCCTGACGGGGGTGTGGTACATTGTGTACTGTCAGTGGTGTGCGGTGTGCTGGGTGTCTGATGGGGCTGTGGTACATTGTGTACTGTCAGTGGTGTGCGGTGTGCTGGGTGCCTGATGGGGCTGTGGTACATTGTGTACTGTCAGTGGTGTGCGGTGTGCTGGGTGTCTGATGGGGGTATGATACATTTTGTACTGTCAGTGGTGTGCGGTGTGCTGGGTGCCTGATGGGGCTGTGGTACATTGTGTACTGTCAGTGGTGTGCGATGTGCTGGGTGTCTGATGGGGGTATGGTACATTTTGTACTGTCAGTGGTGTACGGTGAGCTGGGTGTCTGATGGGGTTGTGGTACATTGTGTACTGTCAGTTGTGTGTGGTGTGCTGGGTGTCTGATGGGGCTGTGGTACATTGTGCACTGTCAGTGGTGTGCGGTGTGCTGGGTGTCTGATGGGGGTGTGGTACATTGTGTACTGTCAGTGGTGTGCGGTGTGCTGGCTGTCTGATGCGACTGTGGTACATTGTGTACAGTCAGTGGTGTGCGGTGTGCTGGGTGCCTGATGGGGGTGTGGTACATTGTGTACTGTCAGTGGTGTGTGGTGTGCTGGGTGTCTGATGGGGGTGTGGTACATTGTGTACTGTCAGTGGTGTGCGGTCTGCTGGGTGCCTGATGGGGGTGTGGTACATTGTGTACTGTCAGTGGTGTGTGGTGTGCTGGGTGTCCGATGGGGGTGTGGTACATTGTGTACTGTCAGTGGTGTGCGGTGTGCTGGGTGCTTGATGGGGGTGTGGTACATTGTGCACTGTCAGTGGTGTGTGGTGTGCTGGGTGACTGATGGGGGTGTGGTACATTGTGTACTGTCAGTGGTGTGCGCTGTGCTGGGTGTCTGATGGGGGTGTGATACATTGTGTACTGTCAGTGGTGTGCGGTGTTCTGTGTGTCTGATGGGGCTGTGGTACATTGTGTACTGTCAGTGGTGTATGGTGTGCTGGGTGCCTGATGGGGCTGTGGTACATTGCGTAATGTCAGTGGTGTGTGGTGTGCTGGGTGTCGGATGGGGCTGTGGTACATTGTGTACTGTCAGAGGTGTGCGGTGTGCTGGATGTCTGATGGGGGTGAGGTACATTGTGTACTGTCAGTGGTGTGCGGTGTTCTGGGTCCCTGACGGGGGTGTGGTACATTGTGTACTGTCAGTGGTGTGCGGTGTGCTGGGTGTCTGATGGGGCTGTGGTAAATTGTGTACTGTCAGTGGTGTGCGGTGTGCTGGGTGCCTGATGGGGCTGTGGTACATTGTGTACTGTCAGTGGTGTGCGGTGTGCTGGGTGTCTGATGGGGGTATGGTACATTTTGTACTGTCAGTGGTGTGCGGTGTGCTGGCTGCCTGATGGGGCTGTGGTACATTGTGTACTGTCAGTGATGTGCGATGTGCTGGGTGTCTGATGGGGGTATGGTACATTTTGTACTGTCAGTGGTGTACGGTGAGCTGGGTGTCTGATGGGGTTGTGGTACATTGTGTACTGTCAGTTGTGTGTGGTGTGCTGGGTGTCTGATGGGGCTGTGGTACATTGTGCACTGTCAGTGGTGAGCGGTGTGCTGGGTGTCTGATGGGGGTGTGGTACATTGTGTACTGTCAGTGGTGTGCGGTGTGCTGGCTGTCTGATGCGACTGTGGTACATTGTGTACTGTCAGTGGTGTGCGGTCTGCTGGGTGCCTGATGGGGGTGTGGTACATTGTGTACTGTCAGTGGTGTGTGGTGTGCTGGGTGTCTGATGGGGGTGTCGTACATTGTGTACTGTCAGTGGTGTGCGGTCTGCTGGGTGCCTGATGGGGGTGTGGTACATTGTGTACTGTCAGTGGTGTGTGGTGTGCTGGGTGTCTGATGGGGATGTGGTACATTGTGTACTGTCAGTGGTGTGCGGTGTGCTGGGTGCTTGATGGGGGTGTGGTACATTGTGTACTGTCAGTGGTATGTGGTGTGCTGGGTGTCTGATGGGGCTGTGGTACATTGTGTACTGTCAGTGGTGTGCGGTCTGCTGGCTGCCTGATGGGGGTGTGGTACATTGTGTACTGTCAGTGGTGTGCGGTGTGCTGGGTGCCTGATGGGGGTGTGGTACATTGTGTACTGTCAGTGATGTGCGGTGTGCTGGGTGTCTGATGGGGGTGTGGTACATTGTGTACTGTCAGTGGTGTGCGGTGTGCTGGGTGCTTGATGGGGGTGTAGTACATTGTGCACTGTCAGTGGTGTGTGGTGTGCTGGGTGACTGATGGGGGTGTGGTACATTGTGTACTGTCAGTGGTGAGCGGTGTGCTGGGTGCCTGATGGGGGTGTGGTACATTGTGTACTGTCAGTGATGTGCGGTGTGCTGGGTGTCTGATGGGGGTGTGGTACATTGTGTACTGTCAGTGGTGTGCGGTGTGCTGGGTGCTTGATGGGGGTGTAGTACATTGTGCACTGTCAGTGGTGTGTGGTGTGCTGGGTGACTGATGGGGGTGTGGTACATTGTGTACTGTCAGTGGTGTGCGGTGCGCTGGGTGTCTGATGGGGGTGTGGTACATTGTGTACTGTCAGTGGTGTGCGGTGTGCTGAGTGCCAGATGGGGCTGTGGTACATTGTGTACTGTCAGTGGTGTGTGGTGTGCTGGGTGCCTGATGGGGGTGTGGTACATTGTGTACTGTCAGTGGTGTGCGGTGTGCTGGGTGCCTGATGGGGATGTGGTACATTGTGTACTGTCAGTGGTGTGCGGTGTGCTGGGTGTCTGATGGGGCTGTGGTACATTGTGTACTGTCAGTGGTGTGCGGTGTGCTGGGTGCCTGATGGGGGAGTGGTACATTGTGTACTGTCAGTGGTGTGCAGTGTGCTGGGTCCCTGATGGGGGTGAGTTACATTGTGTACTGCCAGTGGTGTGCGTTGTGCTGCGTGTCTGCTGGGGCTGTGGTACATTGTATACTGTCAGTCGTGTGCGGTGTGCTGGGTGTCTGATGGGGGTGTGGTACATTGTGTACTGTCAGTGGTGTGCGGTGTGCTGGGTGTCTGATGGGGGTGTGGTACATTGTGCACTGTCAGTGGTGTGCGGTGCGCTGGGTGTCTGATGGGCGTGTGGTACATTGTGTACTGTCAGTGGTGTGTGGTGTGCTGGGTGCCTGATGGGGGTGTGGTACATTGTGTACTGTCAGTGGTGTGCGGTGTGCTGGGTGTCTGATGGGTGTGTGGTACATTGTGTACTGTCAGTGGTGTGCGGTGTGCTGGGTGTCTGATGGGGGTGTGGTACATTGTGTAATGTCAGTGGTGTGCGGTGCGCTGGGTGTCTGATGGGGGTGTGGTACATTGTGTACTGTCAGTGGTGTGTGGTGTGCTGGGTGTCTGATCGGAGTGTGGTACATTGTGTACTGTCAGTGGTGTGTGGTGTGCTGGGTGCCTGATGGGGCTGTGGTACATTGTGTACTGTCAGTGGTGTGTGGTGTGCTGGGTGTCTGATCGGTGTGTGGTACATTGTGTACTGTCAGTGTTGTGCGGTGTGCTGGGTGCCTGATGAGGCTGTGGTACATTGTGTACTGTCAGTGGTGTGCGGTGTGCTGGGTGTCTGATGGGGGTGTGGTACATTGTGTACTGTCAGTGGTGTGTGGTGTGCTGGGTGTCTGATGGGGGTGTGGTACAATGTGTAATGTCAGTGGTGTGCGGTGTGCTGGGTGTCTGATGGGGGTGTGGTACATTGTGTACTGTCAGTGGTGTGCGGTGTGCTGGGTGTCTGATGGGGGTGTGGTACATTGTGTACTGTCAGTGGTGTGCGGTGTGCTGGGTCCCTGATGGGGGTGAGTTACATTGTGTACTGCCAGTGGTGTGCGTTGTGCTGCGTGTCTGATGGGGCTGTGGTACATTGTATACTGTCAGTCGTGTGCGGTGTGCTGGGTGTCTGATGGGGGTGTGGTACATTGTGTACTGTCAGGGGTGTGCGGTGTGCTGGGTGCCTGATGGGGGTGTGATACATTTTGTACTGTCAGTGGTGTGCGGTGTGCTGGGTCCCTGATGGGGGTGTGGTACATTTGATACTGTCAGTCGTGTGCGGTGTGCTGGGTGTCTGATGGGGGTGTGGTACATTGTGTACTGTTAGTGGTGTGTGGTGTGCTGGGTGTCTGATGGGACTGTGGTACATTGTGTACTGTCAGTGGTGTGTGGTGTGCTGGGTGTCTGATGGAGGTGTGGTACATTGTGTACTGTCAGTGGTGTGCGGTGTGCTGGGTGTCTGATGGGGCTGTGGTACATTGTGTACTGTCAGTGGTGTGCGGTGTGCTGGGTGTCTGATGGGGGTGTGGTACATTGTGTACTGTCAGTGGTGTGCGGTGTGCTGGGTGTCTGATGGGGGTGTGGTACATTGTGTACTGTCAGTGGTGTGCGGTATGCTTGGTGACTGATGGGGGTGTGGTACATTGTGTACTCTCAGTGGTGTGCGGTGTGCTGGGTGTCTGCTGGGGCTGTGGTACATTGTGTACTGTCAGTGGTGTGCGGTGTGCTGGGTGTCTGATGGGGGTGTGGTACATTGTGTACTGTCAGTGGTGTGCGGTGTGCTGGGTGTCTGATGGGGGTGTGGTACATTGTGTACTGTCAGTGGTGTGCTGTGTGCTTGGTGACTGATGGGGGTGTGGTACATTGTGTACTGTCAGTGGTGTGCGGTGTGCTGGGTGTCTGATGGGGGTGTGGTACATTGTGTTCTGTCAGTGGTGTGTGGTGAGCTGGGTGCCTGACGGGGGTGTGGTACATTGTGTTCTGTCAGTGGTGTGCGGTGTGCTGGGTGTCTGATGGGGGTGTGGTACATTGTGTACTGTCAGTGGTGTGCGGTGTGCTGGGTGTCTGATGGGGGTATGGTACATTTTGTACTGTCAGTGGTGTGCGGTGTGCTGGGTGCCTGATGGGGCTGTGGTACATTGTGTACTGTCAGTGGTGTGCGGTGTGCTGGGTGCCTGATGGGGCTGTGGTACATTGTGTACTGTCAGTGGTGTGCGGTGTGCTGGGTGTCTGATGGGGGTGTGGTACATTGTGTAATATCAGTGGTGTGCGGTGTGCTGGGTGTCTGATGGGGGTGTGGTACATTGTGTAATGTCAGTGGTGTGCGGTGTGCTGGGTGTCTAATGGGGCTGTGGTACATTGTGTACTGTCAGGGGTGTGCGGTGTGCTGGGTGCCTGCTGGGGGTGTGATACATTTTGTACTGTCAGTGGTGTGCGGTGTGCTGGGTCCCTGATGGGGGTGTGGTACATTTGATACTGTCAGTCGTGTGCGGTGTGCTGGATGTCTGATGGGGGTGTGGTACATTGTGTACTGTCAGTGGTGTGCGGTGTGCTGGGTGTCTGATGGGGGTGTGGTACATTGTGTACTGTCAGTGGTGTGCGGTGTGCTGGGTGTCTGATGGGGGTGTGGTACATTGTGTACTGTCAGTGGTGTGCTGTGTGCTGGTTGTCTGATGGGGGTGTGGTACATTGTGTACTGTCAGTGGTGTGCGGTGTGCTGGGTGTCTGATGGGGGTGTGGTACATTGTGTACTGTCAGTGGTGTGCGGTGTGCTGGGTGTCCGATGGGGATGTGGTACATTGTGTACTGTCAGTGGTGTGTGGTGTGCTGGGTGTCTGATGGAGGTGTGGTACATTGTGTACTGTCAGTGGTGTGCGGTGTGCTGGGAGTCTGATGGGGCTGTGGTACATTGTGTACTGTCAGTGGTGTGTGGTGTGCTGGGTGTCTGATGGGGGTGTGGTACATTGTGTACTGTCAGTGGTGTGCGGTGTGCTGGGTGTCTGATGGGGCTGTGGTACATTGTGTACTGTCAGTGGTGTGCGGTATGCTTGGTGACTGATGGGGGTGTGGTACATTGTGTACTGTCAGTGGTGTGCGATGTGCTGGGTGTCTGATGGGGGTATGGTACATTTTGTACTGTCAGTGGTGTACGGTGAGCTGGGTGTCTGATGGGGGTGTGGTACATTGTGTACTTTCAGTGGTGTGCGGTGTGCTGGCTGTCTGATGCGACTGTGGTACATTGTGTACTGTCAGTGGTGTGCGGTCTGCTGGGTGCCTGATGGGGGTGTGGTACATTGTGTACTGTCAGTGGTGTGTGGTGTGCTGGGTGTCTGATGGGGGTGTGGTACATTGTGTACTGTCAGTGGTGTGCGGTCTGCTGGGTGCCTGATGGGGGTGTGGTACATTGTGTACTGTCAGTGGTGTGTGGTGTGCTGGGTGTCTGATGGGGGTGTGGTACATTGTGTACTGTCAGTGGTGTGCGGTGTGCTGGGTGCTTGATGGGGGTGTGGTACATTGTGTACTGTCAGTGGTATGTGGTGTGCTGGGTGTCTGATGGGGCTGTGGTACATTGTGTACTGTCAGTGGTGTGCTGGGTGTCTGATGGGGGTGTGGTACATTGTGTACTGTCAGTGGTGTGCGGTCTGCTGGGTGCCTGATGGGGGTGTGGTACATTGTGTACTGTCAGTGGTGTGTGGTGTGCTGGTTGTCTGATGGGGGTGTGGTACATTGTGTACTGTCAGTGGTGTTCGGTGTGCTGGGTGCTTGATGGGGGTGTGGTACATTGTGCACTGTCAGTGGTGTGTGGTGTGCTGGGTGTCTGATGGGGCTGTGGTACATTGTGTACTGTCAGTGGTGTGCTGGGTGTCTGATGGGGGTGTGGTACATTGTGTACTGTCAGTGGTGTGCGGTGTGTTGGGTGTCTGATGGGGGTGTGGTACATTGTGTACTGTCAGTGGTGTGCGGTGTGCTGGGTGCCTGATGGGACTGTGGTACATTGTGTACTGTCAGTGGTGTGCTGGGTGTCTGATGGGGGTGTGGTACATTGTGTACTGTCAGTGCTTTGCGGTGTGCTGGGTGCCTGATGGGGGTGTGGTACATTGTGTACTGTCAGTGGTGTGCGGTGTGCTGGGTGTCTGATGGGGGTGTGGTACATTGTGTACTGTCAGTGGTGTGCGGTGTGCTGAGTGCCAGATGGGGCTGTGGTACATTGTGTACTGTCAGTGGTGTGCGGTGTGCTGGGTGCCTGATGGGACTGTGGTACATTGTGTACTGTCAGTGCTGTGCGGTGTCCTGGGTGCCTGATGGGGGTGTGGTACATTGTGTACTGTCAGTGGTGTGCGGTGTGCAGGGTGTCTGATGGCGGTGTGGTACATTGTGTACTGTCAGTGGTGTGCGGTGTGCTGGGTGCCTGATGGGACTGTGGTACATTGTGTACTGTCAGTGGTGTGCGGTGTGCTGGGTGTCTGATGGGGCTGTGGTACATTGTGTACTGTCAGTGGTGTGCGGTGTGCTGGGTGTCTGATGGGGGTGTGGTACATTGTGTACTGTCAGTGGTGTGCGGTGTGCTGGGTGTCTGATGGGGCTGTGGTACATTGTGTACTGTCAGTGGTGTGCGGTGTGCTGGGTGCCTGATGGTGGAGTGGTACATTGTGTACTGTCAGTGGTGTGCGGTGTGCTGGGTCCCTGATGGGGGTGAGTTACATTGTGTACTGTCAGTGGTGTGCGTTGTGCTGCGTGTCTGATGGGGCTGTGGTACATTGTATACTGTCAGTCGTGTGCGGTGTGCTGGGTGTCTGATGGGGGTGTGGTACTTTGTATACTGTCAGTGGTGTGCGGTGTGCTGGGTGTCTGATGGGGGTGTGGTACATTGTGTACTGTCAGTGGTGTGTGGTGTGCTGGGTGTCTGATGGGGGTGTGGTACAATGTGTAATGTCAGTGGTGTGCGGTGCGCTGGGTGTCAGATGGGGGTGTGGTACATTGTGCACTGTCAGTAGTGTGCGGTGTGCTGGGTGCCTGATGGGGATGTGGTACATTGTGTACTGTCAGTGGTGTGCGGTGTGCTGGGTCCCTGATGGGGGTGAGTTACATTGTGTACTGCCAGTGGTGTGCGTTGTGCTGCGTGTCTGATGGGGCTGTGGTACATTGTATACTGTCAGTCGTGTGCGGTGTGCTGGGTGTCTGATGGGGGTGTGGTACATTGTGTACTGTTAGTGGTGTGTGGTGTGCTGGGTGTCTGATGGGACTGTGGTACATTGTGTACTGTCAGTGGTGTGTGATGTGCTGGGTGTCTGATGGAGGTGTGGTACATTGTGTACTGTCAGTGGTGTGCGGTGTGCTGGGTGCCTGATGGGGGTGTGGTACATTGCGTACTGTCAGTGGTGTGCGGAGTGCTGGGTGTCTGATGGGGGTGTGGTACATTGTGTACTGTCAGTGGTGTGCAGTGTGCTGGGTGTCTGATGGGGCTGTGGTACATTGTGTACTGTCAGTGGTGTGCGGTGTGATGGGTGTCTGATGGGGGTGTGGTACATTGTGTACTGTCAGTGGTGTGCGGTGTGCTGGGTGTCTGATGGGGGTGTGGTACATTGTGTACTGTCAGTGGTGTGCGGTGTGCTGGGTGTCTGATGGGGGTGTGGTACATTGTGTACTGTCAGTGGTGTGCTGTGTGTTGGTGACTGATGGGGGTGTGGTACATTGTGTACTGTCAGTGGTGTGCGGTGTGCTGGGTGTCTGATGGGGGTGTGGTACATTGTGTACTGTCAGTGGTGTGTGGTGAGCTGGGTGCCTGATGGGGGTGTGGTACATTGTGTTCTGTCAGTGATGTGTGGTGTGCTGGGTGTCTGATGGGGGTGTGGTACATTATGTACTGTCAGTGGTGTGCGGTGTGCTGGGTGTCTGATGGGGGTATGGTACATTTTTACTGTCAGTGGTGTGCGGTGTGCTGGGTGCCTGATGGGGCTGTGGTACATTGTGTACAGTCAGTGGTGTGCGGTGTGCTGGGTGCCTGATGGGGCTGTGGTACATTGTGTACTGTCAGTGGTGTGCGGTGTGCTGGGTGTCTGATGGGGGTATGGTACATTTTGTACTGTCAGTGGTGTGCGGTGTGCTGGGTGCTTGATGGGGCTGTGGTACATTGTGTACTGTCAGTGATGTGCGGTGTGCTGGGTGTCTGATGGGGGTATGGTACATTTTGTACTGTCAGTGGTGTACGGTGAGCTGGGTGTCTGACGGGGCTGTGGTACATTGTGTACTGTCAGTGGTGTGTGGTGTGCTGAGTGTCTGATGGGGCTGTGGTACATTGTGCACTGTCAGTGGTGTGCGGTGTGCTGGGTGTCTGATGGGGGTGTGGTACATTGTGCACTGTCAGTGGTGTGCGGTGTGCTGGGTGTCTGATGGGGGTGTGGTACATTGTGTACTGTCAGTGGTGTGCGGTCTGCTGGGTGCCTGATGTGGGTGTGGTACATTGTGTACTGTCAGTGGTGTGCGGTGTGCTGGGTGCTTGATGGGGGTGTGGCACATTGTGCACTGTCAGTGGTGTGTGGTGTGCTGGGTGACTGATGGGGGTGTGGTACATTGTGTAGTGTCAGTGGTGTGCGGTGCGCTGGGTGTCTGATGGGGGTGTGGTACATTGTGTACTGTCAGTGGTGTGCGGTGTGCTGGGTGTCTGATGGGGGTGTGGTACCTTGTGTACTGTCAGTGGTGTGCGGTGTGCTGGGTGCCTGATGGGTGTGTGGTACATTGTGTACTCTCAGTGGTGTGTGGTGTGCTGGGTGCCTGATGGGGCTGTGGTACATTGTGTACTGTCAGTGGTGTGCGGTGTGCTGGGTGTCTGATGGGGGTGTGGTACATTGTGTCCTGTCAGTGGTGTGCGGTGTGCTGGGTGTATAATGGGGGTGTGGTACATTGTGTACTGTCAGTGGTGTGCGGTTTGCTGGGTGCCTGATGGGGGTGTGGTACATTGTGTACTGTCAGTGGTGTGCGGTGTGCTGGGTGCCTGATGGGGATGTGGTACATTGTGTACTGTCAGTGGTGTGCGGTGTGCTGGGTGCCTGATGGGGGTGTGATACATTTTGTACTGTCAGGGGTGTGCGGTGTGCTGGGTGCCTGATGTGGGTGTGGTACATTGTGTACTATCAGTGGTGTGCGGTGTGCTGGGTGTCTAATGGGGCTGTGGTATATTGTGTACTGTCAGGGGTGTGCGGTGTGCTGGTGCCTGATGGGGGTGTGATACATTTTGTACTGTCAGTGGTGTGCGGTGTGCTGGGTCCCTGATGGGGGTGTGGTACATTTGATACTGTCAGTCGTGTGCGGTGTGCTGGGTGTCTGATGGGGGTGTGGTACATTGTGTACTGTCAGTGGTGTGCGGTGTGCTGGGTGTCTGATGGGGGTGTGGTACATTGTGTACTGTCAGTGGTGTGCGGTGTGCTGGGTGTCCGATGGGGATGTGGTACATTGTGTACTGTCAGTGGTGTGTGGTGTGCTGGGTGTCTGATGGAGGTGTGGTACGTTGTGTACTGTCAGTGGTGTGCGGTGTGCTGGGTGTCTGATGACGCTGTGGTACATTGTGTACTGTCAGTGGTGTGTGGTGTGCTGGGTGCCTGATGGGGGTGTGGTACATTGTGTACTGTCAGTGGTGTGCGGTGTGCTGGGTGTCTGATGGGGGTGTGGTACATTGTGTACTGTCAGTGGTGTGCTGTGTGCTGGGTGTCCGATGGGGATGTGGTACATTGTGTACTGTCAGTGTTGTGTGGTGTGCTGGGTGTCTGATGGAGGTGTGGTACATTGTGTACTGTCAGTGGTGTGCGGTGTGCTGGGTGTCTGATGGGGCTGTGGTACATTGTGTACTGTCAGTGGTGTGTGGTGTGCTGGGTGTCTGATGGGGGTGTGGTACATTGTGTACTGTCAGTGGTGTGCGGTGTGCTGGGTGTCTGATGGGGGTGTGGTACATTGTGTACTGTCAGTGGTGTGCGGTATGCTTGGTGACTGATGGGGGTGTGGTACATTGTGTACGGTCAGTGGTGTGTGGTGTGCTGGGTGTCTGATGGGGCTGTGGTACATTGTGTACTGTCAGTGGTGTGCGGTGTGCTGGGTGTCTGATGGGGCTGTGGTACATTGTGTACTGTCAGTGGTGTGCGGTGTGCTGGGTGTCTGATGGGGGAGTGGTACATTGTGTACTGTCAGTGTTGTGCGGTGTGCTGGGTGTCTGATGGGGGTGTGGTACTTTGTGTACTGTCAGTGGTGTGCTGTGTGCTTGGTGACTGATGGGGGTGTGGTACATTGTGTACTGTCAGTGGTGTGCGGTGTGCTGGGTGCCTGATGGGACTTTGGTACATTGTGAATTGTCAGTGGTGTGCGGTGTGCTGGGTGCCTGATGGGGGTGTGGTACATTGTGTACTGTCACTGGTGTGCGGTGTGCTGGGTTCCTGATGGGGGTGTGGTACATTGTGTACTGTCAGTGGTGTGCGGTGTGCTGGGTGCCTGATGGGGCTGTGGTACATTGTGTACTGTCAGTGGTGTGCGGTGTGCTGGGTGTCTGATGGGGTTGTGGCACATTGTGTACTGTCAGTGGTGTGCGGTGTGCTAGGTGTCTAATGGGGGTGTGTTACATTTTTTACTGTCAGTGGTGTGTGGTGTGCTGGGTGTCTGATGGGGGTGTGGTACATTGTGTACTGTCAGTGGTGTGCGGTGTGCTGGGTGCCTGATGGGGGTGTGGTACATTGTGTACTGTCAGTGGCGTGCGGTGTGCTGGGTGTCTGATGGGGATGTGGTAAATTGTGTACTGTCAGTGGTGTGCGGTGTGCTGGGTGTCTGATGGGGGTGTGGTACACTGTGTACTGTCAGTGGTGTACGGTGAGCTGGGTGTCTGATGGGGCTGTGGTACATTGTGTACTGTCAGTGGTGTGCGGTGTGCTGGGTGTCTGATGGGGGTGTGGTACATTGTGTACTCTCAGTGGTGTGCGGTGTTCTGGGTGCCTTATGGGGGTGTGGTACATTGTGTACTGTCAGTGGTGTGCGGTGTGCTGGGTGTCTGATGGGGGTGTGGTACATTGTGTACTGTCAGTGGTGTGTGATGTGCTGGGTGCCTGATGGGGCTGTGGTACATTGTGTACTGTCAGTGGTGTACGGTGAGCTGGGTGTCTGATGGGGCTGTGGTACATTGTGTACTGTCAGTGGTGTGTGGTGTGCTGGGTGTCTGATGGGGCTGTGGTACATTGTGCACTGTCAGTGGTGTGCAGTGTGCTGGGTGTCTGATGGGGGTGTGTTACATTGTGTACTGTCAGTGGTGTGCGGTGTGCTGGCTGTCTGATGGGACTTTGGTACATTGTGCACTGTCAGTGGTGTGCGGTGTGCTGGGTGCCTGATGGGGGTGTGGTACATTGTGTACTGTCAGTGGTGTGCGGTGTTCTGGGTGTCTGATGGGGCTGTGGTACATTGTGTACTGCCAGTGGTGTGCGGTGTGCTGGGTGCCTGATGGGGCTGTGGTACATTGTGTACTGTCAGTGGTGTGCGGTGTGCTGGGTGCCTGATGGGGCTGTGTGACATTGTGTACTGTCAGTGGTGTACGGTGTGCTGGGTGCCTGATGGGGCTGTGGTACATTGTGTACTGTCAGTGGTGTGTGGTGTGCTGGGTGTCTGATGGGGATGTGGTACATTGTGTACTGTCTGTGGTGTGCGGTGTGCTGGGTGTCTGATGGGGGTGTGGTAAATTGTGTACTGTCAGTGGTGTACGGTGAGCTGGGTGCCTGATGGGGCTGTGGTACATTGTGTACTGTCAGTGTTGTGCGGTGTGCTGGCTGTCTGATGGGACTGTGGTACATTGTGTACTGTCAGTGGTGTGCGGTGTTCTGGGTGTCTGAAGTGGCTGTGGTACATTGTGTACTGTCAGTGGTGTGCGGTGTGCTGGGTGTCTGATGGGGGTGTGGTACATTGTGTACTGTCAGTGGTGTGCGGTGTGCTGGGTGTCTGATGGGGGTGTGGTACATTGTGTACTGTCAGTGGTGTGCGGTGTGCTGGGTCCCTGATGGGGGTGTGGTACATTGTGTACTGTCAGTGGTGTGCGGTGTGCTGGGTATCTGATGGGACTGTGGTACATTGTGTACTGTCAGTGGTGTGCGGTGTGCTGGGTGCCTGATGGGGGTATGGTACATTGTGCACTGTCAGTGGTGTGTGGTGTGCTGGGTGTCTGATGGGGGTGTGGTAAATTGTGTAATGTCAGTGGTGTGCGGTGCGCTGTGTGTCTGATGGGGGTGTGGTACATTGTGTACTGTCAGTGGTGTGCGGTGTGCTGGGTGTCTGATGGGGGTGTGGTACATTGTGTACTGTCAGTGGTGTGCGGTGTGCTGGGTGTCTGATGGGGGTGTGGTACATTGTGTACTGTCAGTGGTGTGCGGTGTGCTGGGTGTCTGATGGGGGTGTGGTACATTGTGTACTGTCAGTGGTGTGCTGTGTGCTGGGTCCCTGATGGGGGTGTGGTACATTGTGTACTGTCAGTGGTGTGCGGTGTGCTGGGTGTCTGATGGGACTGTGGTACATTGTGTACTGTCAGTGGTGTGCGATGTGCTGGGTGCCTGATGGGGCTGTGGTACATTGTGTACTGTCAGTGGTGTGCGGTGTGCTGGGTGCCTGATGGGGCTGTGGTACATTGTGTACTGTCAGTGGTGTGTGGTGTCCTGGGTGTCTGATGGGGGTGTGGTACATTGTGTACTGTCAGTGGTGTGTGGTGTGCTGCGTGTCTGATGGGGGTGTGGTACATTGTGTACTGTCAGTGGTGTGTGGTGTGCTGCGTGTCTGATGGGGGTGTGGTACATTGTGTACTGTCAGTGGTGTGCGGTGTGCTGGGTGTCCGATGGGATGTGGTACATTGTGTACTGTCAGTGGTGTGTGGTGTGCTGGGTGTCTGATGGAGGTGTGGTACGTTGTGTACTGTCAGTGGTGTGCGGTGTGCTGGGTGTCTGATGACGCTGTGGTACATTGTGTACTGTCAGTGGTGTGTGGTGTGCTGGGTGCCTGATGGGGGTGTGGTACATTGTGTACTGTCAGTGGTGTGCGGTGTGCTGGTTGTCTGATGGGGGTGTGGTACATTGTGTACTGTCAGTGGTGTGCTGTGTGCTGGGTGTCCGATGGGGATGTGGTACATTGTGTACTGTCAGTGTTGTGTGGTGTGCTGGGTGTCTGATGGAGGTGTGGTACATTGTGTACTGTCAGTGGTGTGCGGTGTGCTGGGTGTCTGATGGGGCTGTGGTACATTGTGTACTGTCAGTGGTGTGTGGTGTGCTGGGTGTCTGATGGGGGTGTGGTACATTGTGTACTGTCAGTGGTGTGCGGTGTGCTGGGTGTCTGATGGGGGTGTGGTACATTGTGTACTGTCAGTGGTGTGCGGTATGCTTGGTGACTGATGGGGGTGTGGTACATTGTGTACGGTCAGTGGTGTGTGGTGTGCTGGGTGTCTGATGGGGCTGTGGTACATTGTGTACTGTCAGTGGTGTGCGGTGTGCTGGGTGTCTGATGGGGCTGTGGTACATTGTGTACTGTCAGTGGTGTGCGGTGTGCTGGGTGTCTGATGGGGGAGTGGTACATTGTGTACTGTCAGTGTTGTGCGGTGTGCTGGGTGTCTGATGGGGGTGTGGTACTTTGTGTACTGTCAGTGGTGTGCTGTGTGCTTGGTGACTGATGGGGGTGTGGTACATTGTGTACTGTCAGTGGTGTGCGGTGTGCTGGGTGCCTGATGGGACTTTGGTACATTGTGAATTGTCAGTGGTGTGCGGTGTGCTGGGTGCCTGATGGGGGTGTGGTACATTGTGTACTGTCACTGGTGTGCGGTGTGCTGGGTTCCTGATGGGGGTGTGGTACATTGTGTACTGTCAGTGGTGTGCGGTGTGCTGGGTGCCTGATGGGGCTGTGGTACATTGTGTACTGTCAGTGGTGTGCGGTGTGCTGGGTGTCTGATGGGGTTGTGGCACATTGTGTACTGTCAGTGGTGTGCGGTGTGCTAGGTGTCTAATGGGGGTGTGTTACATTTTTTACTGTCAGTGGTGTGTGGTGTGCTGGGTGTCTGATGGGGGTGTGGTACATTGTGTACTGTCAGTGGTGTGCGGTGTGCTGGGTGCCTGATGGGGGTGTGGTACATTGTGTACTGTCAGTGGCGTGCGGTGTGCTGGGTGTCTGATGGGGATGTGGTAAATTGTGTACTGTCAGTGGTGTGCGGTGTGCTGGGTGTCTGATGGGGGTGTGGTACACTGTGTACTGTCAGTGGTGTACGGTGAGCTGGGTGTCTGATGGGGCTGTGGTACATTGTGTACTGTCAGTGGTGTGCGGTGTGCTGGGTGTCTGATGGGGGTGTGGTACATTGTGTACTCTCAGTGGTGTGCGGTGTTCTGGGTGCCTTATGGGGGTGTGGTACATTGTGTACTGTCAGTGGTGTGCGGTGTGCTGGGTGTCTGATGGGGGTGTGGTACATTGTGTACTGTCAGTGGTGTGTGATGTGCTGGGTGCCTGATGGGGCTGTGGTACATTGTGTACTGTCAGTGGTGTACGGTGAGCTGGGTGTCTGATGGGGCTGTGGTACATTGTGTACTGTCAGTGGTGTGTGGTGTGCTGGGTGTCTGATGGGGCTGTGGTACATTGTGCACTGTCAGTGGTGTGCAGTGTGCTGGGTGTCTGATGGGGGTGTGTTACATTGTGTACTGTCAGTGGTGTGCGGTGTGCTGGCTGTCTGATGGGACTTTGGTACATTGTGCACTGTCAGTGGTGTGCGGTGTGCTGGGTGCCTGATGGGGGTGTGGTACATTGTGTACTGTCAGTGGTGTGCGGTGTTCTGGGTGTCTGATGGGGCTGTGGTACATTGTGTACTGCCAGTGGTGTGCGGTGTGCTGGGTGCCTGATGGGGCTGTGGTACATTGTGTACTGTCAGTGGTGTGCGGTGTGCTGGGTGCCTGATGGGGCTGTGTGACATTGTGTACTGTCAGTGGTGTACGGTGTGCTGGGTGCCTGATGGGGCTGTGGTACATTGTGTACTGTCAGTGGTGTGTGGTGTGCTGGGTGTCTGATGGGGATGTGGTACATTGTGTACTGTCTGTGGTGTGCGGTGTGCTGGGTGTCTGATGGGGGTGTGGTAAATTGTGTACTGTCAGTGGTGTACGGTGAGCTGGGTGCCTGATGGGGCTGTGGTACATTGTGTACTGTCAGTGTTGTGCGGTGTGCTGGCTGTCTGATGGGACTGTGGTACATTGTGTACTGTCAGTGGTGTGCGGTGTTCTGGGTGTCTGAAGTGGCTGTGGTACATTGTGTACTGTCAGTGGTGTGCGGTGTGCTGGGTGTCTGATGGGGGTGTGGTACATTGTGTACTGTCAGTGGTGTGCGGTGTGCTGGGTGTCTGATGGGGGTGTGGTACATTGTGTACTGTCAGTGGTGTGCGGTGTGCTGGGTCCCTGATGGGGGTGTGGTACATTGTGTACTGTCAGTGGTGTGCGGTGTGCTGGGTATCTGATGGGACTGTGGTACATTGTGTACTGTCAGTGGTGTGCGGTGTGCTGGGTGCTTGATGGGGGTATGGTACATTGTGCACTGTCAGTGGTGTGTGGTGTGCTGGGTGTCTGATGGGGGTGTGGTAAATTGTGTAATGTCAGTGGTGTGCGGTGCGCTGTGTGTCTGATGGGGGTGTGGTACATTGTGTACTGTCAGTGGTGTGCGGTGTGCTGGGTGTCTGATGGGGGTGTGGTACATTGTGTACTGTCAGTGGTGTGCGGTGTGCTGGGTGTCTGATGGGGGTGTGGTACATTGTGTACTGTCAGTGGTGTGCGGTGTGCTGGGTGTCTGATGAGGGTGTGGTACATTGTGTACTGTCAGTGGTGTGCTGTGTGCTGGGTCCCTGATGGGGGTGTGGTACATTGTGTACTGTCAGTGGTGTGCGGTGTGCTGGGTGTCTGATGGGACTGTGGTACATTGTGTACTGTCAGTGGTGTGCGATGTGCTGGGTGCCTGATGGGGCTGTGGTACATTGTGTACTGTCAGTGGTGTGCGGTGTGCTGGGTGCCTGATGGGGCTGTGGTACATTGTGTACTGTCAGTGGTGTGTGGTGTCCTGGGTGTCTGATGGGGGTGTGGTACATTGTGTACTGTCAGTGGTGTGTGGTGTGCTGCGTGTCTGATGGGGGTGTGGTACATTGTGTACTGTCAGTGGTGTGTGGTGTGCTGCGTGTCTGATGGGGGTGTGGTACATTGTGTACTGTCAGTGGTGTGCGGTGTGCTGGGTTTCTGATGGGGGTGTGAGGTACATTGTGTACTGTCAGTGGTGTGCGGTGTGCTAGGTGTCTGATGGGGGTGTGGTACATTGTGTACTGTCAGTGGTGTGCGGTGTGCTGGGTGTCTGATGGGGGTGTGGTACATTGTGTACTGTCAGTGGTGTGCGGTGTGCTGGGTGTCTGATGGGGGTGTGGTGCATTGTGTACTGTCAGTGGTGTGCGGTGTGCTTGGTGACTGATGGGGGTGTGGTACATTGTGTACTGTCAGTGGTGTGCGGTGTGTTGGGTGCCTGATGGGGGTGTGGTACATTGTGTACTGTCAGTGGTGTGTGGTGTGCTGGCTGCCTGATGGGGGTGTGGTACATTGTGTACTGTCAGTGGTGTGCGGTGTGCTGGGTGTCTGATGGGGGTGTGGTACATTGTGTACTGTCAGTGGTGTGTGGTGTGCTGGGTGACTGATTGGGCTGTGGTACATTGTGTACTGTCAGTGGTGTGCGGTGTGCTGGATGTCTGATGGGGGTGTGGTAAATTGAGTACCGTCAGTGGTGTGCTGGGTGTCTGATGGGGGTGTGGTACATTGTGTACTGTCAGTGGTGTGCTGGGTGCCTGATGGGGGTGTGGTACATTGTGTACTGTCAGTGGTGTGTGGTGTGCTGGGTGTCTGATGGGGGTGTGGTACATTGTGTACTGTCAGTGGTGTGCGGTGTGCTGGGTGTCTGATGGGGGTGTGGTACATTGTGTACTGTCAGTGGTGTGCGGTATGCTTGGTGACTGATGGGGGTGTGGTACATTGTGTACGGTCAGTGGTGTGTCGTGTGCTGGGTGTCTGATGGGGCTGTGGTACATTGTGTACTGTCAGTGGTGTGCGGTGTGCTGGGTGTCTGATGGGGCTGTGGTACATTGTGTACTGTCAGTGGTGTGCGGTGTGCTGGGTGTCTGATGGGGGAGTGGTACATTGTGTACTGTCAGTGTTGTGCGGTGTGCTGGGTGTCTGATGGGGGTGTGGTACTTTGTGTACTGTCAGTGGTGTGCTGTGTGATTGGTGACTGATGGGGGTGTGGTACATTGTGTACTGTCAGTGGTGTGCGGTGTGCTGGGTGTCTGATGGGGGAGTGGTACATTGTGTTCTGTCAGTGGTGTGTGGTGAGCTGGATGCCTGATGGGGGTGTGGTACATTGTGTTCTGTCAGTGGTGTGTGGTGTGCTGGGTGTCTGATGGGGGTGTGGTACATTGTGTACTGTCAGTGGTGTGCTGTGTGCTGGGTGCCTGATGGGACTTTGGTACATTGTGTACTGTCAGTGGTGTGCGGTGTGCTGGGTGCCTGATGGGGGTGTGGTACATTGTGTACTGTCAGTGGTGTGCGGTGTGCTGGGTTCCTGATGGGGGTGTGGTACATTGTGTACTGTCAGTGGTGTGCGGTGTGCTGGGTGCCTGATGAGGCTGTGGTACATTGTGTACTGTCAGTGGTGTGCGGTGTGCTGGGTGTCTGATGGGGTTGTGGCACATTGTGCACTGTCAGTGGTGTGCGGTGTGCTAGGTGTCTGATGCGGGTGTGGTACATTGTGTACTGTCAGTGGTGTGTAGTGTGCTGGGTGTCTGATGGGGGTGTGGTACATTGTGTACTGTCAGTGGTGTGCGGTGTGCTGGGTGCCTGATGGGGGTGTGGTACATTGTGTACTGTCAGTGGCGTGCGGTGTGCTGGGTGTCTGATGGGGATGTGGTAAATTGTGTACTGTCAGTGGTGTGCGGTGTGCTGGGTGTCTGATGGGGGTGTGGTACACTGTGTACTGTCAGTGGTGTACGGTGAGCTGGGTGTCTGATGGGGCTGTGGTACATTGTGTACTGTCAGTGGTGTGCGGTGTGCTGCGTGTCTGATGGGGGTGTGGTACATTGTGTACTCTCAGTGGTGTGCGGTGTGCTGGGTGCCTTATGGGGGTGTGGTACATTGTGTACTGTCAGTGGTGTGCGGTGTGCTGCGTGTCTGATGGGGGTGTGGTACATTGTGTACTGTCAGTGGTGTGTGATGTGCTGGGTGCCTGATGGGGCTGTGGTACATTGTGTACTGTCAGTGGTGTACGGTGAGCTGGGTGTCTGATGGGGCTGTGGTACATTGTGTACTGTCAGTGGTGTGTGGTGTGCTGGGTCTCTGATGGGGCTGTGGTACATTGTGCACTGTCAGTGGTGTGCGGTGTTCTGGGTGTCTGATGGGGCTGTGGTACATTGTGTACTGCCAGTGGTGTGCGGTGTGCTGGGTGCCTGATGGGGCTGTGGTACATTGTGTACTGTCAGTGGTGTGCGGTGTGCTGGGTGCCTGATGGGGCTGTGGTACATTGTGTACTGTCAGTGGTGTGCGGTGTGCTGGGTGCCTGATGGGGCTGTGGTACATTGTGTACTGTCAGTGGTGTACGGTGTGCTGGGTGCCTGATGGGGCTGTGGTACATTGTGTACTGTCAGTGGTGTGTGGTGTGCTGGGTGTCTGATGGGGATGTGGTACATTGTGTACTGTCTGTGGTGTGCGGTGTGCTGGGTGTCTGATGGGGGTGTGGTAAATTGTGTACTGTCAGTGGTGTACGGTGAGCTGGGTGTCTGATGGCGCTGTGGTACATTGTGTACTGTCAGTGGTGTGCGGTGTGCTGGCTGTCTGATGGGACTGTGGTACATTGTGTACTGTCAGTGGTGTGCGGTGTTTTGGGTGTCTGATGTGGCTGTGGTACATTGTGTACTGTCAGTGGTGTGCGGTGTGCTGGGTGTCTGATGGGGGTGTGGTACATTGTGTACTGTCAGTGGTGTGCGGTGTGCTGGGTGTCTGATGGGGGTGTGGTACATTGTGTCCTGTCAGTGGTGTGCGGTGTGCTGGGTCCCTGATGGGGGTGTGGTACATTGTGTACTGTCAGTGGTGTGCGGTGTGCTGGGTGTCTGATGGGACTGTGGTACATTGTGTACTGTCAGTGGTGTGCGGTGTGCTGGGTGCTTGATGGGGGTATGGTACATTGTGCACTGTCAGTGGTGTGTGGTGTGCTGGGTGTCTGATGGGGGTGTGGTAAATTGTGTAATGTCAGTGGTGTGCGGTGCGCTGTGTGTCTGATGGGGGTGTGGTACATTGTGTACTGTCAGTGGTGTTCGGTGTGCTGTGTGTCTGATGGGGTGTGGTACATTGTGTACTGTCAGTGGTGTGCGGTGTGCTGGGTGTCTGATGGGGGTGTGGTACATTGTGTACTGTCAGTGGTGTGCGGTGTGCTGGGTGTCTGATGGGTGTGTGGTACATTGTGTACTGTCAGTGGTGTGCGGTGTGCTGGGTCCCTGATGGGGGTGTGGTACATTGTGTACTGTCAGTGGTGTGCGGTGTGCTGGGTGTCTGATGGGACTGTGGTACATTGTGTACTGTCAGTGGTGTGCGGTGTGCTGGGTGCCTGATGGGGGTGTGGTACATTTTGTACTGTCAGTGGTGTGCGGTGTGCTGGGTTCCTGATGGGGGTGTGGTACATTGTGTACTGTCAGTGGTGTGCGGTGTGCTGGGTGTCTGATGGGGTTGTGGCACATTGTGCACTGTCAGTGGTGTGCGGTGTGCTAGGTGTCTGATGGGGGTGTGGTACATTGTGTACTGTCAGTGGTGTGTAGTGTGCTGGGTGTCTGATGGGGGTGTGGTACATTGTGTACTGTCAGTGGTGTGCGGTGTGCTGGGTGCCTGATGGGGGTGTGGTACATTGTGTACTGTCAGTGGCGTGCGGTGTGCTGGGTGTCTGATGGGGATGTGGTAAATTGTGTACTGTCAGTGGTGTGCGGTGTGCTGGGTGTCTGATGGGGGTGTGGTACACTGTGTACTGTCAGTGGTGTACGGTGAGCTGGGTGTCTGATGGGGCTGTGGTACATTGTGTACTGTCAGTGGTGTGCGGTGTGCTGCGTGTCTGATGGGGTAGTGGTACATTGTGTACTGTCAGTGGTGTACGGTGAGCTGGGTGTCTGATGGGGCTGTGGTACATTGTGTACTCTCAGTGGTGTGCGGTGTGCTGGGTGCCTTATGGGGGTGTGGTACATTGTGTACTGTCAGTGGTGTGCGGTGTGCTGGGTGTCTGATGGGGGTGTGGTACATTGTGTACTGTCAGTGGTGTGTGATGTGCTGGGTGCCTGATGGGGCTGTGGTACATTGTGTACTGTCAGTGGTGTACGGTGAGCTGGGTGTCTGATGGGGCTGTGGTACATTGTGTACTGTCAGTGGTGTGTGGTGTGCTGGGTGTCTGATGGGGCTGTGGTACATTGTGCACTGTCAGTGGTGTGCAGTGTGCTGGGTGTCTGATGGGGGTGTGTTACATTGTGTACTGTCAGTGGTGTGCGGTGTGCTGGCTGTCTGATGGGACTGTGGTACATTGTGCACTGTCAGTGGTGTGCGGTGTGCTGGGTGCCTGATGGGGGTGTGGTACATTGTGTACTGTCAGTGGTGTGCGGTGTTCTGGGTGTCTGATGGGGCTGTGGTACATTGTGTACTGCCAGTGGTGTGCGGTGTGCTGGGTGCCTGATGGGGCTGTGGTACATTGTGTACTGTCAGTGGTGTGCGGTGTGCTGGGTGCCTGATGGGGCTGTGGTACATTGTGTACTGTCAGTGGTGTGCGGTGTGCTGGGTGCCTGATGGGGCTGTGGTACATTGTGTACTGTCAGTGGTGTACGGTGTGCTGGGTGCCTGATGGGGCTGTGGTACATTGTGTACTGTCAGTGGTGTGTGGTGTGCTGGGTGTCTGATGGGGATGTGGTACATTGTGTACTGTCTGTGGTGTGCGGTGTGCTGGGTGTCTGATGGGGGTGTGGTAAATTGTGTACTGTCAGTGGTGTACGGTGAGCTGGGTGTCTGATGGCGCTGTGGTACATTGTGTACTGTCAGTGGTGTGCGGTGTGCTGGCTGTCTGATGAGACTGTGGTACATTGTGTACTGTCAGTGGTGTGCGGTGTTCTGGGTGTCTGATGGGGGTGTGGTACATTGTGTACTGTCAGTGGTGTGCGGTGTGCTGGGTGTCTGATGGGGGTGTGGTACATTGTGTACTGTCAGTGGTGTGCGGTGTGCTGGGTCCCTGATGGGGGTGTGGTACATTGTGTACTGTCAGTGGTGTGCGGTGTGCTGGGTGTCTCATGGGACTGTGGTACATTGTGTACTGTCAGTGGTGTGCGGTGTGCTGGGTGCTTGATGGGGGTATGGTACATTGTGCACTGTCAGTGGTGTGTGGTGTGCTGGGTGTCTGATGGGGGTGTGGTAAATTGTGTAATGTCAGTGGTGTGCGGTGCGCTGTGTGTCTGATGGGGGTGTGGTACATTGTGTACTGTCAGTGGTGTGCGGTGTGCTGTGTGTCTGATGGGGTGTGGTACATTGTGTACTGTCAGTGGTGTGCGGTGTGCTGGGTGTCTGATGGGGGTGTGGTACATTGTGTACTGTCAGTGGTGTGCGGTGTGCTGGGTGTCTGATGGGTGTGTGGTACATTGTGTACTGTCAGTGGTGTGCGGTGTGCTGGGTCCCTGATGGGGGTGTGGTACATTGTGTACTGTCAGTGGTGTGCGGTGTGCTGGGTGTCTGATGGGACTGTGGTACATTGTGTACTGTCAGTGGTGTGCGGTGTGCTGGGTGCCTGATGGGGGTGTGGTACATTGTGTACTGTCAGTGGTGTGCGGTGTGCTGGGTTCCTGATGGGGGTGTGGTACATTGTGTACTGTCAGTGGTGTGCGGTGTGCTGGGTGCCTGATGGGGGTGTGGTACATTGTGTACTGTCAGTGGCGTGCGGTGTGCTGGGTGTCTGATGGGGATGTGGTAAATTGTGTACTGTCAGTGGTGTGCGGTGTGCTGGGTGTCTGATGGGGGTGTGGTACACTGTGTACTGTCAGCGGTGTACGGTGAGCTGGGTGTCTGATGGGACTGTGGTACATTGTGTACTGTCAGTGGTGTGCGGTGTGCTGGGTGTCTGATGGGGGTGTGGTACATTGTGTACTCTCAGTGGTGTGCGGTGTGCTGGGTGCCTTATGGGGGTGTGGTACATTGTGTACTGTCAGTGGTGTGCGGTGTGCTGGGTGTCTGATGGGGGTGTGGTAAATTGTGTACTGTCAGTGGTGTGTGATGTGCTGGGTGCCTGATGGGGCTGTGGTACATTGTGTACTGTCAGTGGTGTACGGTGAGCTGGGTGTCTGATGGGGCTGTGGTACATTGTGTACTGTCAGTGGTGTGTGGTGTGCTGGGTGTCTGATGGGGCTGTGGTACATTGTGCACTGTCAGTGGTGTGCAGTGTGCTGGGTGTCTGATGGGGGTGTGTTACATTGTGTACTGTCAGTGGTGTGCGGTGTGCTGGCTGTCTGATGGGACTGTGGTACATTGTGCACTGTCAGTGGTGTGCGGTGTGCTGGGTGCCTGATGGGGGTGTGGTACATTGTGTACTGTCAGTGGTGTGCGGTGTTCTGGGTGTCTGATGGGGCTGTGGTACATTGTGTACTGCCAGTGGTGTGCGGTGTGCTGGGTGCCTGATGGGGCTGTGGTACATTGTGTACTGTCAGTGGTGTGCGGTGTGCTGGGTGCCTGATGGGGCTGTGGTACATTGTGTACTGTCAGTGGTGTACGGTGTGCTGGGTGCCTGATGGGGCTGTGGTACATTGTGTACTGTCAGTGGTGTGTGGTGTGCTGGGTGTCTGATGGGGATGTGGTACATTGTGTACTGTCTGTGGTGTGCGGTGTGCTGGGTGTCTGATGGGGGTGTGGTAAATTGTGTACTGTCAGTGGTGTACGGTGAGCTGGGTGTCTGATGGGGCTGTGGTACATTGTGTACTGTCAGTGGTGTGCGGTGTGCTGGCTGTCTGATGGGACTGTGGTACATTGTGTACTGTCAGTGGTGTGCGGTGTTCTGGGTGTCTGATGTGGCTGTGGTACATTGTGTACTGTCAGTGGTGTGCGGTGTGCTGGGTGTCTGATGGGGGTGTGGTACATTGTGTACTGTCAGTGGTGTGCGGTGTGCTGGGTGTCTGATGGGGGTGTGGTACATTGTGTACTGTCAGTGGTGTGCGGTGTGCTGGGTCCCTGATGGGGGTGTGGTACATTGTGTACTGTCAGTGGTGTGCGATGTGCTGGGTGTCTGATGGGACTGTGGTACATTGTGTACTGTCAGTGGTGTGCGGTGTGCTGGGTGCTTGATGGGGGTATGGTACATTGTGCACTGTCAGTGGTGTGTGGTGTGCTGGGTGTCTGATGGGGGTGTGGTAAATTGTGTAATGTCAGTGGTGTGCGGTGCGCTGTGTGTCTGATGGGGGTGTGGTACATTGTGTACTGTCAGTGGTGTGCGGTGTGCTGTGTGTCTGATGGGGTGTGGTACATTGTGTACTGTCAGTGGTGTGCGGTGTGCTGGGTGTCTGATGGGGGTGTGGTACATTGTGTACTGTCAGTGGTGTGCGGTGTGCTGGGTGTCTGATGGGGGTGTGGTACATTGTGTACTGTCAGTGGTGTGCGGTGTGCTGAGTCCCTGATGGGGGTGTGGCACATTGTGTACTGTCAGTGGTGTGCGGTGTGCTGGGTGTCTGATGGGACTGTGGTACATTGTGTACTGTCAGTGGTGTGCGGTGTGCTGGGTGCCTGATGGTGGCTGTGGTACATTGTGTACTGTCACTGGTGTGCGGTGTGCTGGGTGCCTGATGGGGCTGTGGTACATTGTGTACTGTCAGTGGTGTGTGGTGTCCTGGGTGTCTGATGGGGGTGTGGTACATTGTGTACTGTCAGTGGTGTGTGGTGTGCTGCGTGTCTGATGGGGGTGTGGTACATTGTGTACTGTCAGTGGTGTGTGGTGTGCTGCGTGTCTGATGGGGGTGTGGTACATTGTGTACTGTCAGTGGAGTGCGGTGTGCTGGGTGCCTGATGGGGGTGTGAGGTACATTGTGTACTATCAGTGGTGTGCGGTGTGCTAGGTGTCTGATGGGGGTGTGGTACATTGTGTACTGTCAGTGGTGTGCGGTGTGCTGGGTGTCTGATGGGGGTGTGGTACATTGTGTACTGTCAGTGGTGTGCGGTGTGCTGGGTGTCTGATGGGGGTGTGGTACATTGTGTACTGTCAGTGGTGTGCGGTGTGCTGGGTGTCTGATGGGGGTGTGGTACATTGTGTACTGTCAGTGGTGTGCGGTGTGCTGAGTCCCTGATGGGGGTGTGGCACATTGCGTACTGTCAGTGGTGTGCGGTGTGCTGGGTGTCTGATGGGACTGTGGTACATTGTGTACTGTCAGTGGTGTGCGGTGTGCTGGGTGCCTGATGGTGGCTGTGGTACATTGTGTACTGTCACTGGTGTGCGGTGTGCTGGGTGCCTGATGGGGCTGTGGTACATTGTGTACTGTCAGTGGTGTGTGGTGTCCTGGGTGTCTGATGGGGGTGTGGTACATTGTGTACTGTCAGTGGTGTGTGGTGTGCTGCGTGTCTGATGGGGGTGTGGTACATTGTGTACTGTCAGTGGTGTGTGGTGTGCTGCGTGTCTGATGGGGGTGTGGTACATTGTGTACTGTCAGTGGTGTGCGGTGTGCTGGGTGCCTGATGGGGGTGTGAGGTACATTGTGTACTGTCAGTGGTGTGCGGTGTGCTAGGTGTCTGATGGGGGTGTGGTACATTGTGTACTGTCAGTGGTGTGCGGTGTGCTGGGTGTCTGATGGGGGTGTGGTACATTGTGTACTGTCAGTGGTGTGCGGTGTGCTGGGTGTCTGATGGGGGTGTGGTGCATTGTGTACTGTCAGTGGTGTGCGGTGTGCTTGGTGACTGATGGGGGTGTGGTACATTGTGTACTGTCAGTGGTGTGCGGTGTGTTGGGTGCCTGATGGGGGTGTGGTACATTGTGTACTGTCAGTGGTGTGTGGTGTGCTGGCTGCCTGATGGGGGTGTGGTACATTGTGTACTGTCAGTGGTGTGCGGTGTGCTGGGTGTCTGATGGGGGTGTGGTACATTGTGTACTGTCAGTGGTGTGTGGTGTGCTGGGTGACTGATTGGGCTGTGGTACATTGTGTACTGTCAGTGGTGTGCGGTGTGCTGGATGTCTGATGGGGGTGTGGTAAATTGTGTACCGTCAGTGGTGTGCTGGGTGTCTGATGGGGGTGTGGTACATTGTGTACTGTCAGTGGTGTGCTGGGTGCCTGATGGGGGTGTGGTACATTGTGTACTGTCAGTGGTGTGCGGTGTGCTGGGTGCCTGATGGGGGTGTGGTACATTGTCTACTGTAAGTGGTGTCCGGTGTGCTGGGTGTCTGATGGGGCTGTGGTACATTGTGTACTGTCAGTGGTGTGCGGTGTGCTGGGTGCTTGATTGGGGTGTGGTACATTGTGTTCTGTCAGTGGTGTGTGGTGAGCTGGGTGCCTGATGGGGGTGTGGTACCTTGTGTTCTGTCAGTGGTGTGCTGGGTGTCTGATGGGGGTGTGGTACATTGTGTACTGTCAGTGGTGTGCGGTGTGCTGGGTGCCTGATGGGACTTTGGTACATTGTGTACTGTCAGTGGTGTGCGGTGTGCTGGGTGCCTGATGGGGGTGTGGTACATTGTGTACTGTCAGTGGTGTGCGGTGTGCTGGGTTCCTGATGGGGGTGTGGTACATTGTGTACTGTCAGTGGTGTGCGGTGTGCTGGGTGCTTGATGGGGGTGTGGTACATTGTGCACTGTCAGTGGTGTGTGGTGTGCTGGGTGACTGATGGGGGTGTGGTACATTGTGTACTGTCAGTGGTGTGCGGTGCGCTGGGTGTCTGATGGGGGTCTGGTACATTGTGTACTGTCAGTGGTGTGCGGTGTGCTGGGTGTCTGATGGGGGTGTGGTACATTGTGTACTGTCAGTGGTGTGCGGTGTGCTGGGTGCCTGATGGGTGTGTGGTACATTGTGTACTGTCAGTGGTGTGTGGTGTGCTGGGTGCCTGATGGGGCTGTGGTACATTGTGTACTGTCAGTGGTGTGCGGTGTGCTGGGTGTCTGATGGGGGAGTGGTACATTGTGTCCTGTCAGTGGTGTGCTGGGTGTCTGATGGGGGTGTGGTACATTGTGTACTGTCAGTGGTGTGCTGGGTGCCTGATGGGGGTGTGGTACATTATGTACTGTCAGTGGTGTGCGGTGTGCTGGGTGCCTGATGGGGGTGTGGTACATTGTGTACTGTCAGTGGTGTGCTGGGTGCCTGATGGGGGTGTGGTACATTGTGTACTGTCAGTGGTGTGCGGTGTGCTGGGTGCCTGATGGGGGTGTGGTACATTGTGTACTGTAAGTGGTGTGCGGTGTGCTGGGTGTCTGATGGGGCTGTGGTACATTGTGTACTGTCAGTGGTGTGCGGTGTGCTGGGTGCTTGATGGGGGTGTGGTACATTGTGTTCTGTCAGTGGTGTGTGGTGAGCTGGGTGCCTGATGGGGGTATGGTACACTGTGTTCTGTCAGTGGTGTGTGGTGTGCTGGGTGTCTGATGGGGGTGTGGTACATTGTGTACTGTCAGTGGTGTGCGGTGTGCTGGGTGCCTGATGGGACTTTGGTACATTGTGTACTGTCAGTGGTGTGCGGTGTGCTGGGTGCCTGATGGGGGTGTGGTACATTGTGTACTGTCAGTGGTGTGCGGTGTGATGGGTTCCTGATGGGGGTGTGGTACATTGTGTACTGTCAGTGGTGTGCGGTGTGCTGGGTGCTTGATGGGGGTGTGGTACATTGTGCACTCTCAGTGGTGTGTGGTGTGCTGGGTGACTGATGGGGGTGTAATACATTGTGTTCTGTCATTGGTGTGCGGTGCGCTGGGTGTCTGATGGGGGTGTGGTACATTGTGTACTGTCAGTGGTGTGCGGTGTGCTGGGTGTCTGATGGGGGTGTGGTACATTGTGTACTGTCAGTGGTGTGCGGTGTGCTGGGTGCCTGATGGGTGTGTGGTACATTGTGTACTGTCAGTGGTGTGCGGTGTGCTGGGTGTCTGATGGGGGTGTGGTACATTGTGTCCTGTCAGTGGTGTGCGGTGTGCTGGGTGACTGATGGGGGTGTGGTACATTGTGTACTGTCAGTGGTGTGCGGTGTGCTGGGTGCCTGATGGGGGTGTGGTACATTGTGTACTGTCAGTGGTGTGCGGTGTGCTGGGTGCCTGATGGGGATGTGGTACATTGTGTACTGTCAGTGGTGTGCGGTGTGCTGGGTGCCTGATGGGGGTGTGATACATTTTGTACTGTCAGGGGTGTGCGGTGTGCTGTGTGCCTGATGTGGGTGTGGTACATTGTGTACTATCAGTGGTGTGCGGTGTGCTGGGTGTCTAATGGGGCTGTGGTACATTGTGTACTGTCAGGGGTGTGCGGTGTGCTGGGTGCCTGATGGGGGTGTGATACATTTTGTACTGTCAGTGGTGTGCGGTGTGCTGGATGTCTGATGGGGGTGTGGTACATTTGATACTGTCAGTCGTGTGCGGTGTGCTGGGCGCCTGATGGGGGTGTGGTACATTGTGTACTGTCAGTGGTGTGCGGTGTGCTGGGTGCCTGATGGGGGTGTGGTACATTGTGTACTGTAAGTGGTGTGCGGTGTGCTGGGTGTCTGATGGGGCTGTGGTACATTGTGTACTGTCAGTGGTGTGCGGTGTGCTGGGTGCTTGATTGGGGTGTGGTACATTGTGTTCTGTCAGTGGTGTGTGGTGAGCTAGGTGCCTGATGGGGGTGTGGTACCTTGTGTTCTGTCAGTGGTTTGTGGTGTGCTGGGTGTCTGATGGGGGTGTGGTACATTGTGTACTGTCAGTGGTGTGCGGTGTGCTGGGTGCCTGATGGGACTTTGGTACATTGTGTACTGTCAGTGGTGTGCGGTGTGCTGGGTGCCTGATGGGGATGTGGTAAATTGTGTACTGTCAGTGGTGTGCGGTGTGCTGGGTGTCTGACGGGGGTGTGGAACACTGTGTACTGTCAGTGGTGTACGGTGAGCTGGGTGTCTGACGGGGCTGTGGTACATTGTGTACTGTCAGTGGTGTGCGGTGTGCTGGGTGTCTGATGGGGGTGTGGTACATTGTGTACTCTCAGTGGTGTGCGGTGTGCTGGGTGCCTTATGGGGGTGTGGTACATTGTGTACTGTCAGTGGTGTGCGGTGTGCTGGGTGTCTGATGGGGGTGTGGTACATTGTGTACTGTCAGTGGTGTGTGATGTGCTGGGTGACTGATGGGGCTGTGGTACATTGTGTACTGTCAGTGGTGTACGGTGAGCTGGGTGTCTGATGGGGCTGTGGTACATTGTGTACTGTCAGTGGTGTGTGGTGTGCTGGGTGTCTGATGGGGCTGTGGTACATTGTGCACTGTCAGTGGTGTGCGGTGTGCTGGGTGCCTGATGGGGGTGTGGTACATTGTGTACTGTCAGTGGTGTGCGGTGTTCTGGGTGTCTGATGGGGCTGTGGTACATTGTGTACTGCCAGTGGTGTGCGGTGTGCTGGGTGCCTGATGGGGCTGTGGTACATTGTGTACTGTCAGTGGTGTGCGGTGTGCTGGGTGCCTGATGGGGCTGTGGTACATTGTGTACTGTCAGTGGTGTACGGTGTGCTGGGTGCCTGATGGGGCTGTGGTACATTGTGTACTGTCAGTGGTGTGTGGTGTGCTGGGTGTCTGATGGGGATGTGGTACATTGTGTACTGTCTGTGGTGTGCGGTGTGCTGGGTGTCTGATGGGGGTGTGGTAAATTGTGTACTGTCAGTGGTGTACGGTGAGCTGGGTGTCTGATGGGGCTGTGGTACATTGTGTACTGTCAGTGGTGTGCGGTGTGCTGGCTGTCTGATGGGACTGTGGTACATTGTGTACTGTCAGTGGTGTGCGGTGTTCTGGGTGTCTGATGTGGCTGTGGTACAATGTGTACTGTCAGTGGTGTGCGGTGTGCTGGGTGTCTGATGGGGGTGTGGTACATTGTGTACTGTCAGTGGTGTGCGGTGTGCTGGGTGTCTGATGGGGGTGTGGTACATTGTGTACTGTCAGTGGTGTGCGGTGTGCTGGGTCCCTGTTGGTGGTGTGGTACATTGTGTACTGTCAGTGGTGTGCGGTGTGCTGGGTGTCTGATGGGACTGTGGTACATTGTGTACTGTCAGTGGTGTGCGGTGTGCTGGGTGCTTGATGGGGGTATGGTACATTGTGCACTGTCAGTGGTGTGTGGTGTGCTGGGTGTCTGATGGGGGTGTGGTACATTGTGTACTGTCAGTGGTGTGCGGTGTGCTGTGTGTCTGATGGGGTGTGGTACATTGTGTACTGTCAGTGGTGTGCGGTGTGCTGTGTGTCTGATGGGGTGTGGTACATTGTGTACTGTCAGTGGTGTGCGGTGTGCTGGGTGTCTGATGGGGGTGTGGTACATTGTGTACTGTCAGTGGTGTGCGGAGTGCTGGGTGTCTGATGGGGGTGTGGTACATTGTGTACTGTCAGTGGTGTGCGGTGTGCTGGGTCCCTGATGGGGGTGTGGTACATTGTGTGCTGTCAGTGGTGTGCGGTGTGCTGGGTGTCTGATGGGACTGTGGTACATTGTGTACTGTCAGTGGTGTGCGGTGTGCTGGGTGCCTGATGGGGCTGTGGTACATTGTGTACTGTCAGTGGTGTGCGGTGTGCTGGGTGCCTGATGGGGCTGTGGTACATTGTGTACTGTCAGTGGTGTGTGGTGTCCTGGGTGTCTGATGGGGGTGTGGTACATTGTGTACTGTCAGTGGTGTGTGGTGTGCTGCGTGTCTGATGGGGGTGTGGTACATTGTGTACTGTCAGTGGTGTGTGGTGTGCTGCGTGTCTGATGGGGGTGTGGTACATTGTGTACTGTCAGTGGTGTGCGGTGTGCTGGGTGCCTGATGGGGGTGTGAGGTACATTGTGTACTGTCAGTGGTGTGCGGTGTGCTAGGTGTCTGATGGGGGTGTGGTACATTGTGTACTGTCAGTGGTGTGCGGTGTGCTGGGTGTCTGATGGGGGTGTGGTGCATTGTGTACTGTCAGTGGTGTGCGGTGTGCTTGGTGACTGATGGGGGTGTGGTACATTGTGTACTGTCAGTGGTGTGCGGTGTGTTGGGTGCCTGATGGGGGTGTGGTACATTGTGTACTGTCAGTGGTGTGTGGTGTGCTGGCTGCCTGATGGGGGTGTGGTACATTGTGTACTGTCAGTGGTGTGCGGTGTGCTGGGTGTCTGATGGGGGTGTGGTACATTGTGTACTGTCAGTGGTGTGTGGTGTGCTGGGTGACTGATTGGGCTGTGGTACATTGTGTACTGTCAGTGGTGTGCGGTGTGCTGGATGTCTGATGGGGGTGTGGTAAATTGTGTACCGTCAGTGGTGTGCTGGGTGTCTGATGGGGGTGTGGTACATTGTGTACTGTCAGTGGTGTGCTGGGTGCCTGATGGGGGTGTGGTACATTGTGTACTGTCAGTGGTGTGCGGTGTGCTGGGTGTCTGATGGGGCTGTGGCACATTGTGTACTGTCAGTGGTGTGCAGTGTGCTGGGTGCTTGATTGGGGTGTGGTACATTGTGTTCTGTCAGTGGTGTGTGGTGAGCTGGGTGCCTGATGGGGGTGTGGTACCTTGTGTTCTGTCAGTGGTGTGTGGTGTGCTGGGTGTCTGATGGGGGTGTGGTACATTGTGTACTGTCAGTGGTGTGCGGTGTGCTGGGTGCCTGATGGGACTTTGGTACATTGTGAACTGTCAGTGGTGTGCGGTGTGCTGGGTGCCTGATGGGGGTGTGGTACATTGTGTACTGTCAGTGGTGTGCGGTGTGCTGGGTTCCTGATGGGGGTGTGGTACATTGTGTACTGTCAGTGGTGTGCGGTGTGCTGGGTGCTTGATGGGGGTGTGGTACATTGTGGACTGTCAGTGGTGTGTGGTGTGCTGGGTGACTGATGGGGGTGTGGTACATTGTGTACTGTCAGTGGTGTGCGGTGTGCTGGGTGCTTGATGGGGGTGTGGTACATTGTGCACTGTCAGTGGTGTGTGGTGTGCTGGGTGACTGATGGGGGTGTGGTACATTGTGTACTGTCAGTGGTGTGCGGTGCGCTGGGTGTCTGATGGGGGTCTGGTATATTGTGTACTGTCAGTGGTGTGCGGTGTGCTGGGTGTCTGATGGAGGTGTGGTACATTGTGTACTGTCAGTGGTGTGCGGTGTGCTGGGTGCCTGATGGGTGTGTGGTACATTGTGTACTGTCAGTGGTGTGTGGTGTGCTGGGTGCCTGATGGGGCTGTGGTACATTGTGTACTGTCAGTGGTGTGCGGTGTGCTGGGTGTCTGATGGGGGAGTGGTACATTGTGTCCTGTCAGTGGTGTGCTGGGTGTCTGATGGGGGTGTGGTACATTGTGTACTGTCAGTGGTGTGCGGTGTGCTGGGTGCCTGATGGGCGTGTGGTACATTGTGTACTGTAAGTGGTGTGCGGTGTGCTGGGTGTCTGATGGGGCTGTGGTACATTGTGTACTGTCAGTGGTGTGCGGTGTGCTGGGTGCTTGATGGGGGTGTGGTACATTGTGTTCTGTCAGTGGTGTGTGGTGAGCTGGGTGCCTGATGGGGGTGTGGTACCTTGTGTTCTGTCAGTGGTGTGTGGTGTGCTGGGTGTCTGATGGGGGTGTGGTACATTGTGTACTGTCAGTGGTGTGCGGTGTGCTGGGTGCCTGATGGGACTTTGGTACATAGTGTACTGTCAGTGGTGTGCGGTGTGCTGGGTGCCTGATGGGGGTGTGGTACATTGTGTACTGTCAGTGGTGTGCGGTGTGCTGGGTTCCTGATGGGGGTGTGGTACATTGTGTACTGTCAGTGGTGTGCGGTGTGCTGGGTGCTTAATGGGGGTGTGGTACATTGTGCACTGTCAGTGGTGTGTGGTGTGCTGGGTGACTGATGGGGGTGTGGTACATTGTGTACTGTCAGTGGTGTGCGGTGCGCTGGGTGTCTGATGGGGGTGTGGTACATTGTGTACTGTCAGTGGTGTGCGGTGTGCTGGGTGTCTGATGGGGGTGTGGTACATTGTGAACTGTCAGTGGTGTGCGGTGTGCTGGGTGCCTGATGGGTGTGTGGTACATTGTGTACTGTCAGTGGTGTGTGGTGTGCTGGGTGCCTGATGGGGCTGTGGTACATTGTGTACTGTCAGTGGTGTGCGGTGTGCTGGGTGTCTGATGGGGGTGTGGTACATTGTGTCCTGTCAGTGGTGTGCGGTGTGCTGGGTGACTGATGGGGGTGTGGTACATTGTTTACTGTCAGTGGTGTGCGGTGTGCTGGGTGCTTGATGGGGGTGTGGTACATTGTGTACTGTCAGTGGTGTGCGGTGTGCTGGGTGCCTGATGGGGATGTGGTACATTGTGTACTGTCAGTGGTGTGCGGTGTGTTGGGTGCCTGATGGGGGTGTGATACATTTTGTACTGTCAGGGGTGAGCGGTGTGCTGTGTGCCTGATGTGGGTGTGGTACATTGTGTACTATCAGTGGTGTGCGGTGTGCTGGGTGTCTAATGGGGCTGTGGTACATTGTGTACTGTCAGGGCTGTGCGGTGTGCTGGGTGCCTGATGGGGGTGTGATACATTTTGTACTGTCAGTGGTGTGCGGTGTGCTGGATGTCTGATGGGGGTGTGGTACATTTGATACTGTCAGTCGTGTGCGGTGTGCTGGGTGCCTGATGGGGGTGTGGTACATTGTGTACTGTCAGTGGTGTGCGGTGTGCTGGGTGCCTGATGGGGGTGTGGTCCATTGTGTACTGTAAGTGGTGTGCGGTGTGCTGGGTGTCTGATGGGGCTGTGGTACATTGTGTACTGTCAGTGGTGTGCGGTGTGCTGGGTGCTTGATTGGGGTGTGGTACATTGTGTTCTGTCAGAGGTGTGTGGTGAGCTGGGTGCCTGATGGGGGTGTGGTACCTTGTGTTCTGTCAGTGGTTTGTGGTGTGCTGGGTGTCTGATGGGGGTGTGGTACATTGTGTACTGTCAGTGGTGTGCGGTGTGCTGGGTGCCTGATGGGACTTTGGTACATTGTGTACTGTCAGTGGTGTGCGGTGTGCTGGGTGCCTGATGGGGGTGTGGTACATTGTGTACTGTCAGTGGTGTGCGGTGTGCTGGGTTCCTGATATTGGTGTGGTAAATTGTGTACTGTCAGTGGTGTGCGGTGTGCTGGGTGCTTGATGGGGGTGTGGTACATTGTGCACTGTCAGTGGTGTGTGGTGTGCTGGGTGACTGATGGGGGTGTGGTACATTGTGTACTGTCAGTGGTGTGCGGTGCGCTGGGTGTCTGATGGGGGTGTGGTACATTGTGTACTGTCAGTGGTGTGCGGTGTGCTGGGTGTCTGATGGGGGTGTGGTACATTGTGTACTGTCAGTGGTGTGCGGTGTGCTGGGTGCCTGATGGGTGTGTGGTACATTGTGTACTGTCAGTGGTGTGTGGTGTGCTGGGTGCCTGATGGGGCTGTGGTACATTGTGTACTGTCAGTGGTGTGCGGTGTGCTGGGTGCTTAATGGGGGTGTGGTACATTGTGCACTGTCAGTGGTGTGTGGTGTGCTGGGTGACTGATGGGGGTGTGGTACATTGTGTACTGTCAGTGGTGTGCGGTGCGCTGGGTGTCTGATGGGGGTGTGGTACATTGTGTACTGTCAGTGGTGTGCGGTGTGCTGGGTGTCTGATGGGGGTGTGGTACATTGTGAACTGTCAGTGGTGTGCGGTGTGCTGGGTGCCTGATGGGTGTGTGGTACATTGTGTACTGTCAGTGGTGTGTGGTGTGCTGGGTGCCTGATGGGGCTGTGGTACATTGTGTACTGTCAGTGGTGTGCGGTGTGCTGGGTGTCTGATGGGGGTGTGGTACATTGTGTCCTGTCAGTGGTGTGCGGTGTGCTGGGTGACTGATGGGGGTGTGGTACATTGTTTACTGTCAGTGGTGTGCGGTGTGCTGGGTGCTTGATGGGGGTGTGGTACATTGTGTACTGTCAGTGGTGTGCGGTGTGCTGGGTGCCTGATGGGGATGTGGTACATTGTGTACTGTCAGTGGTGTGCGGTGTGTTGGGTGCCTGATGGGGGTGTGATACATTTTGTACTGTCAGGGGTGTGCGGTGTGCTGTGTGCCTGATGTGGGTGTGGTACATTGTGTACTATCAGTGGTGTGCGGTGTGCTGGGTGTCTAATGGGGCTGTGGTACATTGTGTACTGTCAGGGCTGTGCGGTGTGCTGGGTGCCTGATGGGGGTGTGATACATTTTGTACTGTCAGTGGTGTGCGGTGTGCTGGATGTCTGATGGGGGTGTGGTACATTTGATACTGTCAGTCGTGTGCGGTGTGCTGGGTGCCTGATGGGGGTGTGGTACATTGTGTACTGTCAGTGGTGTGCGGTGTGCTGGGTGCCTGATGGGGGTGTGGTCCATTGTGTACTGTAAGTGGTGTGCGGTGTGCTGGGTGTCTGATGGGGCTGTGGTACATTGTGTACTGTCAGTGGTGTGCGGTGTGCTGGGTGCTTGATTGGGGTGTGGTACATTGTGTTCTGTCAGAGGTGTGTGGTGAGCTGGGTGCCTGATGGGGGTGTGGTACCTTGTGTTCTGTCAGTGGTTTGTGGTGTGCTGGGTGTCTGATGGGGGTGTGGTACATTGTGTACTGTCAGTGGTGTGCGGTGTGCTGGGTGCCTGATGGGACTTTGGTACATTGTGTACTGTCAGTGGTGTGCGGTGTGCTGGGTGCCTGATGGGGGTGTGGTACATTGTGTACTGTCAGTGGTGTGCGGTGTGCTGGGTTCCTGATATTGGTGTGGTAAATTGTGTACTGTCAGTGGTGTGCGGTGTGCTGGGTGCTTGATGGGGGTGTGGTACATTGTGCACTGTCAGTGGTGTGTGGTGTGCTGGGTGACTGATGGGGGTGTGGTACATTGTGTACTGTCAGTGGTGTGCGGTGCGCTGGGTGTCTGATGGGGGTGTGGTACATTGTGTACTGTCAGTGGTGTGCGGTGTGCTGGGTGTCTGATGGGGGTGTGGTACATTGTGTACTGTCAGTGGTGTGCGGTGTGCTGGGTGCCTGATGGGTGTGTGGTACATTGTGTACTGTCAGTGGTGTGTGGTGTGCTGGGTGCCTGATGGGGCTGTGGTACATTGTGTACTGTCAGTGGTGTGCGGTGTGCTGGGTGTCTGATGGGGGAGTGGTACATTGTGTCCTGTCAGTGGTGTGCTGGGTGTCTGATGGGGGTGTGGTACATTGTGTACTGTCAGTGGTGTGCTGGGTGCCTGATGGGGGTGTGGTACATTGTGTACTGTCAGTGGTGTGCTGGGTGCCTGATGGGGGTGTGGTACATTGTGTACTGTCAGTGGTGTGCTGGGTGTCTGATGGGGGTGTGGTAAATTGTGTACTGTCAGTGGTGTGCGGTGTGCTGGGTGCCTGATGGGGGTGTGGTACATTGTGTACTGTAAGTGGTGTGCGGTGTGCTGGGTGTCTGATGGGGCTGTGGTACATTGTGTACTGTCAGTGGTGTGCGGTGTGCTGGGTTATTGATGGGGGTGTGGTACATTGTGTTCTGTCAGTGGTGTGTGGCGAGCTGGGTGCCTGATGGGGGTGTGGTACCTTGTGTTCTGTCAGTGGTGTGTGGTGTGCTGGGTGTCTGATGGGGGTGTGGTACATTGTGTACTGTCAGTGGTGTGCGGTGTGCTGGGTGCCTGATGGGGCTTTGGTACATTGTGTACTGTCAGTGGTGTGCGGTGTGCTGGGTGCCTGATGGGGGTGTGGTACATTGTGTACTGTCAGTGGTGTGCGGTGTGCTGGGTTCCTGATGGGGGTGTGGTACATTGTGTACTGTCAGTGGTGTGCGGTGTGCTGGGTGCTTGATGGGGGTGTGGTACATTGTGCACTGTCAGTGGTGTGTGGTGTGCTGGGTGACTGATGGGGGTGAGGTACATTGTGTACTGTCAGTGGTGTGCGGTGCGCTGGGTGTCTGATGGGGGTGTGGTACATTGTGTACTGTCAGTGGTGTGCGGTGTGCTGGGTGTCTGATGGGGGTGTGGTACATTGTGTACTGTCAGTGGTGTGCGGTGTGCTGGGTGCCTGATGGGTGTGTGGTACATTGTGTACTGTCAGTGGTGTGTGGTGTGCTGGGTGCCTGATGGGGCTGTGGTACATTGTGTACTGTCAGTGGTGTGCGGTGTGCTGGGTGTCTGATGGGGGTGTGGTACATTGTGTCCTGTCAGTGGTGTGCGGTGTGCTGGGTGTCTGATGGGGGTGTGGTACATTGTGTACTGTCAGTGGTGTGCGGTGTGCTGGGTGCCTGATGGGGGTGTGGTACATTGTGTACTGTCAGTGGTGTGCGGTGTGCTGGGTGCCTGATGTGGATGTGGTACATTGTGTACTGTCAGTGGTGTGCGGTGTGCTGGGTGCCTGATGGGGGTGTGATACATTTTGTACTGTCAGGGGTGTGCGGTGTGCTGGGTGCCTAATGTGGGTGTGGTACATTGTGTACTATCAGTGGTGTGCGGTGTGCTGCGTGTCTAATGGGGCTGTGGTACATTGTGTACTGTCAGGGGTGTGCGGTGTGCTGGGTGCCTGATGGGGGTGTGATACATTTTGTACTGTCAGTGGTGTGCGGTGTGCTGGGTCCCTGATGGGGGTGTGGTACATTTGATACTGTCAGTCGTGTGCGGTGTGCTTGGTGTCTGATGGGGGTGTGGTACATTGTGTACTGTCAGTGGTGTGCGGTGTGCTGGGTGCCTGATGGGGGTGTGGTACATTGTGTACTGTCAGTGGTGTGCTGTGTGCTGGGTGTCTGATGGGGGTGTGGTACATTGTGTACTGTCAGTGGTGTGCGGTGTGCTGGGTGTCTGATGGGGGTGTGGTACATTGTGTACTGTCAGTGGTGTGCGGTGTGCTGGGTGTCTGATGGGGGTGTGGTACATTGTGTACTGTCAGTGGTGTGCGGTGTGCTGGGTGTCCGATGGGGATGTGGTACATTGTGTACTGTCAGTGGTGTGTGGTGTGCTGGGTGTCTGATGGAGGTGTGGTACATTGTGTACTGTCAGTGGTGTGCGGTGTGCTGGGTGTCTGATGGGGCTGTGGTACATTGTGTACTGTCAGTGGTGTGTGGTGTGCTGGGTGCCTAATGGGGGTGTGGTACATTGTGTACTGTCAGTGGTGTGCGGTGTGCTGGGTGTCCGATGGGGGTGTGGTACATTGTGTACTGTCAGTGGTGTGCGGTGTGCTGGGTGTCCGATGGGGATGTGGTACATTGTGTACTGTCAGTGGTGTGTGGTGTGTTGGGTGTCTGATGGAGGTGTGGTACATTGTGTACTGTCAGTGGTGTGCGGTGTGCTGGGTGTCTGATGGGGCTGTGGTACATTGTGTACTGTCAGTGGTGTGTGGTGTGCTGGGTGTCTGATGGGGGTGTGGTACATTGTGTACTGTCAGTGGTGTGCGGTGTGCTGGGTGTCTGATGGGGGTGTGGTACATTGTGTACTGTCAGTGGTGTGCGGTGTGCTGGGTGCCTGATGGGGCTGTGGTACATTGTGTACTGTCAGTGGTGTGCGGTGTGCTGGGTGTCTGATGGGGGTGTGGTACATTGTGTACTGTCAGTGGTGTGCGGTGTGCTAGGTGTCTGATGGGGGTGTGGTACATTGTGTACTGTCAGTGGTGTGTGGTGTGCTGGGTGTCTGATGGGGGTGTGGTACATTGTGTACTGTCAGTGGTGTGCGGTGTGCTGGGTGCCTGATGGGGGTGTGGTACATTGTGTACTGTCAGTGGCGTGCGGTGTGCTGGGTGTCTGATGGGGATGTGGTAAATTGTGTACTGTCAGTGGTGTGCGGTGTGCTGGGTGTCTGATGGGGGTGTGGTACACTGTGTACTGTCAGTGGTGTACGGTGAGCTGGGTGTCTGATGGGGCTGTGGTACATTGTGTACTGTCAGTGGTGTGCGGTGTGCTGGGTGTCTGATGGGGGTGTGGTACATTGTGTACTCTCAGTGGTGTGCGGTGTGCTGGGTGCCTTATGGGGGTGTGGTACATTGTGTACTGTCAGTGGTGTGCGGTGTGCTGGGTGTCTGATGGGGGTGTGGTACATTGTGTACTGTCAGTGGTGTGTGATGTGCTGGGTGCCTGATGGGGCTGTGGTACATTGTGTACTGTCAGTGGTGTACGGTGAGCTGGGTGTCTGATGGGGCTGTGGTACATTGTGTACAGTCAGTGGTGTGTGGTGTGCTGGGTGTCTGATGGGGCTGTGGTACATTGTGCACTGTCAGTGGTGTGCAGTGTGCTGGGTGTCTGATGGGGGTGTGTTACATTGTGTACTGTCAGTGGTGTGCGGTGCGCTGGCTGTCTGATGGGACTGTGGTACATTGTGCACTGTCAGTGGTGTGCGGTGTGCTGGGTGCCTGATGGGGGTGTCGTACATTGTGTACTGTCAGTGGTGTGCGGTGTTCTGGGTGTCTGATGGGGCTGTGGTACATTGTGTACTGCCAGTGGTGTGCGGTGTGCTGGGTGCCTGATGGGGCTGTGGTACATTGTGTACTGTCAGTGGTGTGCGGTGTGCTGGGTGCCTGATGGGGCTGTGGCACATTGTGTACTGTCAGTGGTGTACGGTGTGCTGGGTGCCTGATGGGGCTGTGGTACATTGTGTACTGTCAGTGGTGTGTGGTGTGCTGGGTGTCTGATGGGGATGTGGTACATTGTGTACTGTCTGTGGTGTGCGGTGTGCTGGGTGTCTGATGGGGGTGTGGTACATTGTGTACTGTCAGTGGTGTACGGTGAGCTGGGTGTCTGATGGGGCTGTGGTACATTGTGTACTGACAGTGGTGTGCGGTGTGCTGGCTGTCTGATGGGACTGTGGTACATTCTGTACTGTCAGTGGTGTGCGGTGTTCTGGGTGTCTGATGGGGCTGTGGGACATTGTGTACTGTCAGTGGTGTGCGGTGTGCTGGGTGCTTGATGGGGGTATGGTACATTGTGCACTGTCAGTGGTGTGTGGTGTGCTGGGTGTCTGATGGGGGTGTGGTAAATTGTGTAATGTCAGTGGTGTGCAGTGCGCTGTGTGTCTGATGGGGGTGTGGTACATTGTGTACTGTCAGTGGTGTGCGGTGTGCTGGGTGTCTGATGGGGGTGTGGTACATTGTGTACTGTCAGTGGTGTGCGGTGTGCTGGGTCCCTGATGGTGGTGTGGTACATTGTGTACTGTCAGTGGTGTGCGGTGTGCTGGGTGTCTGATGGGGGTGTGGTACATTGTGTACTGTCAGTGGTGTGCGGTGTGCTGGGTCCCTGATGGGGGTGTGGTGCATTGTGTACTGTCAGTGGTGTGCGGTGTGCTGGGTGTCTAATGGGACTGTGGTACATTGTGTACTGTCAGTGGTGTGCGGTGTGCTGGGTGCCTGATGGGGCTGTGGTACATTGTGTACTGTCAGTGATGTGCGGTGTGCTGGGTGCCTGATGGGGGTGTGGTACATTGTGTACTGTCAGTGGTGTGCTGTGTGCTGGGTGTCTGATGGGGGTGTGGTACATTGTGTACTGTCGGTGGTGTGCGGTGTGCTGGGTGTCTGATGGGGGTGTGGTACATTGTGTACTGTCAGTGGTGTGCGGTGTGCTGGGTGCCTGATGGGTGTGTGGTACATTGTGTACTGTCAGTGGTGTGTGGTGTGCTGGGTGCCTGATGGGGCTGTGGTACATTGTGTACTGTCAGTGGTGTGCGGTGTGCTGGGTGTCTGATGGGGGTGTGGTACATTGTGTCCTGTCAGTGGTGTGCGGTGTGCTGGGTGTCTGATGGGGGTGTGGTACATTGTGTACTGTCAGTGGTGTGCGGTGTGCTGGGTGCCTGATGGGGGTGTGGTACATTGTGTACTGTCAGTGGTGTGCGGTGTGCTGGGTGCCTGATGTGGATGTGGTACATTGTGTACCGTCAGTGGTGTGCGGTGTGCTGGGTGCCTGATGGGGGTGAGATACATTTTGTACTGTCAGGGGTGTGCGGTGTGCTGGGTGCCTAATGTGGGTGTGGTACATTGTGTACTATCAGTGGTGTGCGGTGTGCTGGGTGTCTAATGGGGCTGTGGTACATTGTGTACTGTCAGGGGTGTGCGGTGTGCTGGGTGCCTGATGGGGGTGTGATACATTTTGTACTGTCAGTGGTGTGCGGTGTGCTGGGTCCCTGATGGGGGTGTGGTACATTTGATACTGTCAGTCGTGTGCGGTGTGCTTGGTGTCTGATGGGGGTGTGGTACATTGTGTACTGTCAGTGGTGTGCAGTGTGCTGGGTGCCTGATGGGGGTGTGGTACATTGTGTACTGTCAGTGGTGTGCTGTGTGCTGGGTGTCTGATGGGGGTGTGGTACATTGTGTACTGTCAGTGGTGTGCGGTGTGCTGGGTGTCTGATGGGGGTGTGGTACATTGTGTACTGTCAGTGGTGTGCGGTGTGCTGGGTGTCTGATGGGGGTGTGGTACATTGTGTACTGTCAGTGGTGTGCGGTGTGCTGGGGGTCCGATGGGGATGTGGTACATTGTGTACTGTCAGTGGTGTGTGGTGTGCTGGGTGTCTGATGGAGGTGTGGTACATTGTGTACTGTCAGTGGTGTGCGGTGTGCTGGGTGTCTGATGGGGCTGTGGTACATTGTGTACTGTCAGTGGTGTGTGGTGTGCTGGGTGCCTAATGGGGGTGTGGTACATTGTGTACTGTCAGTGGTGTGCGGTGTGCTGGGTGTCCGATGGGGGTGTGGTACATTGTGTACTGTCAGTGGTGTGCGGTGTGCTGGGTGTCCGATGGGGATGTGGTACATTGTGTACTGTCAGTGGTGTGTGGTGTGCTGGGTGTCTGATGGAGGTGTGGTACATTGTGTACTGTCAGTGGTGTGCGGTGTGCTGGGTGTCTGATGGGGCTGTGGTACATTGTGTACTGTCAGTGGTGTGTGGTGTGCTGGGTGTCTGATGGGGGTGTGGTACATTGTGTACTGTCAGTGGTGTGCGGTGTGCTGGGTGTCTGATGGGGGTGTGGTACATTGTGTACTGTCAGTGGTGTGCGGTGTGCTGGGTGCCTGATGGGGCTGTGGTACATTGTGTACTGTCAGTGGTGTGCGGTGTGCTGGGTGTCTGATGGGGGTGTGGTACATTGTGTACTGTCAGTGGTGTGCGGTGTGCTAGGTGTCTGATGGGGGTGTGGTACATTGTGTACTGTCAGTGGTGTGTGGTGTGCTGGGTGTCTGATGGGGGTGTGGTACATTGTGTACTGTCAGTGGTGTGCGGTGTGCTGGGTGCCTGATGGGGGTGTGGTACATTGTGTACTGTCAGTGGCGTGCGGTGTGCTGGGTGTCTGATGGGGATGTGGTAAATTGTGTACTGTCAGTGGTGTGCGGTGTGCTGGGTGTCTGATGGGGGTGTGGTACACTGTGTACTGTCAGTGGTGTACGGTGAGCTGGGTGTCTGATGAGGCTGTGGTACATTGTGTACTGTCAGTGGTGTGCGGTGTGCTGGGTGTCTGATGGGGGTGTGGTACATTGTGTACTCTCAGTGGTGTGCGGTGTGCTGGGTGCCTTATGGGGGTGTGGTACATTGTGTACTGTCAGTGGTGTGCGGTGTGCTGGGTGTCTGATGGGGGTGTGGTACATTGTGTACTGTCAGTGGTGTGTGATGTGCTGGGTGCCTGATGGGGCTGTGGTACATTGTGTACTGTCAGTGGTGTACGGTGAGCTGGGTGTCTGATGGGGCTGTGGTACATTGTGTACTGTCAGTGGTGTGTGGTGTGCTGGGTGTCTGATGGGGCTGTGGTACATTGTGCACTGTCAGTGGTGTGCAGTGTGCTGGGTGTCTGATGGGGGTGTGTTACATTGTGTACTGTCAGTGGTGTGCGGTGTGCTGGCTGTCTGATGGGACTGTGGTACATTGTGCACTGTCAGTGGTGTGCGGTGTGCTGGGTGCCTGATGGGGGTGTCGTACATTGTGTACTGTCAGTGGTGTGTGGTGTGCTGGGTGCCTGATGGGGGTGTGTTACATTGTGTACTGTCAGTGGTGTGCGGTGTTCTGGGTGTCTGATGGGGCTGTGGTACATTGTGTACTGCCAGTGGTGTGCGGTGTGCTGGGTGCCTGATGGGGCTGTGGTACATTGTGTACTGTCAGTGGTGTGCGGTGTGCTGGGTGCCTGATGGGGCTGTGGCACATTGTGTACTGTCAGTCGTGTACGGTGTGCTGGGTGCCTGATGGGGCTGTGGTACATTGTGTACTGTCAGTGGTGTGTGGTGTGCTGGGTGTCTGATGGGAATGTGGTACATTGTGTACTGTCTGTGGTGTGCGGTGTGCTGGGTGTCTGATGGGGGTGTGGTACATTGTGTACTGTCAGTGGTGTACGGTGAGCTGGGTGTCTGATGGGGCTGTGGCACATTGTGTACTGTCAGTCGTGTACGGTGTGCTGGGTGCCTGATGGGGCTGTGGTACATTGTGTACTGTCAGTGGTGTGTGGTGTGCTGGGTGTCTGATGGGAATGTGGTACATTGTGTACTGTCTGTGGTGTGCGGTGTGCTGGGTGTCTGATGGGGGTGTGGTACATTGTGTACTGTCAGTGGTGTACGGTGAGCTGGGTGTCTGATGGGGCTGTGGTACATTGTGTACTGACAGTGGTGTGCGGTGTGCTGGCTGTCTGATGGGACTGTGGTACATTCTGTACTGTCAGTGGTGTGCGGTGTTCTGGGTGTCTGATGGGGCTGTGGGACATTGTGTACTGTCAGTGGTGTGCGGTGTGCTGGGTGCCTAATGTGGGTGTGGTACATTGTGTACTATCAGTGGTGTGCGGTGTGCTGGGTGTCTAATGGGGCTGTGGTACATTGTGTACTGTCAGGGGTGTGCGGTGTGCTGGGTGCCTGATGGGGGTGTGAAACATTTTGTACTGTCAGTGGTGTGCGGTGTGCTGGGTCCCTGATGGGGGTGTGGTACATTTGATACTGTCAGTCGTGTGCGGTGTGCTTGGTGTCTGATGGGGGTGTGGTACATTGTGTACTGTCAGTGGTGTGCGGTGTGCTGGGTGCCTGATGGGGGTGTGGTACATTGTGTACTGTCAGTGGTGTGCTGTGTGCTGGGTGTCTGATGGGGGTGTGGTACATTGTGTACTGTCAGTGGTGTGCGGTGTGCTGGGTGTCTGATGGGGGTGTGGTACATTGTGTACTGTCAGTGGTGTGCGGTGTGCTGGGTGTCTGATGGGGGTGTGGTACATTGTGTACTGTCAGTGGTGTGCGGTGTGCTGGGGGTCCGATGGGGATGTGGTACATTGTGTACTGTCAGTGGTGTGTGGTGTGCTGGGTGTCTGATGGAGGTGTGGTACATTGTGTACTGTCAGTGGTGTGCGGTGTGCTGGGTGTCTGATGGGGCTGTGGTACATTGTGTACTGTCAGTGGTGTGTGGTGTGCTGGGTGCCTAATGGGGGTGTGGTACATTGTGTACTGTCAGTGGTGTGCGGTGTGCTGGGTGTCCGATGGGGGTGTGGTACATTGTGTACTGTCAGTGGTGTGCGGTGTGCTGGGTGTCCGATGGGGATGTGGTACATTGTGTACTGTCAGTGGTGTGTGGTGTGCTGGGTGTCTGATGGAGGTGTGGTACATTGTGTACTGTCAGTGGTGTGCGGTGTGCTGGGTGTCTGATGGGGCTGTGGTACATTGTGTACTGTCAGTGGTGTGTGGTGTGCTGGGTGTCTGATGGGGGTGTGGTACATTGTGTACTGTCAGTGGTGTGCGGTGTGCTGGGTGTCTGATGGGGGTGTGGTACATTGTGTACTGTCAGTGGTGTGCGGTGTGCTGGGTGCCTGATGGGGCTGTGGTACATTGTGTACTGTCAGTGGTGTGCGGTGTGCTGGGTGTCTGATGGGGGTGTGGTACATTGTGTACTGTCAGTGGTGTGCGGTGTGCTAGGTGTCTGATGGGGGTGTGGTACATTGTGTACTGTCAGTGGTGTGTGGTGTGCTGGGTGTCTGATGGGGGTGTGGTACATTGTGTACTGTCAGTGGTGTGCGGTGTGCTGGGTGCCTGATGGGGGTGTGGTACATTGTGTACTGTCAGTGGCGTGCGGTGTGCTGGGTGTCTGATGGGGATGTGGTAAATTGTGTACTGTCAGTGGTGTGCGGTGTGCTGGGTGTCTGATGGGGGTGTGGTACACTGTGTACTGTCAGTGGTGTACGGTGAGCTGGGTGTCTGATGAGGCTGTGGTACATTGTGTACTGTCAGTGGTGTGCGGTGTGCTGGGTGTCTGATGGGGGTGTGGTACATTGTGTACTCTCAGTGGTGTGCGGTGTGCTGGGTGCCTTATGGGGGTGTGGTACATTGTGTACTGTCAGTGGTGTGCGGTGTGCTGGGTGTCTGATGGGGGTGTGGTACATTGTGTACTGTCAGTGGTGTGTGATGTGCTGGGTGCCTGATGGGGCTGTGGTACATTGTGTACTGTCAGTGGTGTACGGTGAGCTGGGTGTCTGATGGGGCTGTGGTACATTGTGTACTGTCAGTGGTGTGTGGTGTGCTGGGTGTCTGATGGGGCTGTGGTACATTGTGCACTGTCAGTGGTGTGCAGTGTGCTGGGTGTCTGATGGGGGTGTGTTACATTGTGTACTGTCAGTGGTGTGCGGTGTGCTGGCTGTCTGATGGGACTGTGGTACATTGTGCACTGTCAGTGGTGTGCGGTGTGCTGGGTGCCTGATGGGGGTGTCGTACATTGTGTACTGTCAGTGGTGTGCGGTGTTCTGGGTGTCTGATGGGGCTGTGGTACATTGTGTACTGCCAGTGGTGTGCGGTGTGCTGGGTGCCTGATGGGGCTGTGGTACATTGTGTACTGTCAGTGGTGTGCGGTGTGCTGGGTGCCTGATGGGGCTGTGGCACATTGTGTACTGTCAGTGGTGTACGGTGTGCTGGGTGCCTGATGGGGCTGTGGTACATTGTGTACTGTCAGTGGTGTGTGGTGTGCTGGGTGTCTGATGGGAATGTGGTACATTGTGTACTGTCTGTGGTGTGCGGTGTGCTGGGTGTCTGATGGGGGTGTGGTACATTGTGTACTGTCAGTGGTGTACGGTGAGCTGGGTGTCTGATGGGGCTGTGGTACATTGTGTACTGACAGTGGTGTGCGGTGTGCTGGCTGTCTGATGGGACTGTGGTACATTCTGTACTGTCAGTGGTGTGCGGTGTTCTGGGTGTCTGATGGGGCTGTGGGACATTGTGTACTGTCAGTGGTGTGCGGTGTGCTGGGTGCTTGATGGGGGTATGGTACATTGTGCACTGTCAGTGGTGTGTGGTGTGCTGGGTGTCTGATGGGGGTGTGGTAAATTGTGTAATGTCAGTGGTGTGCAGTGCGCTGTGTGTCTGATGGGGGTGTGGTACATTGTGTACTGTCAGTGGTGTGCGGTGTGCTGGGTGTCTGATGGGGGTGTGGTACATTGTGTACTGTCAGTGGTGTGCGGTGTGCTGGGTCCCTGATGGTGGTGTGGTACATTGTGTACTGTCAGTGGTGTGCGGTGTGCTGGGTGTCTGATGGGGGTGTGGTACATTGTGTACTGTCAGTGGTGTGCGGTGTGCTGGGTCCCTGATGGGGGTGTGGTGCATTGTGTACTGTCAGTGGTGTGCGGTGTGCTGTGTGTCTAATGGGACTGTGGTACATTGTGTACTGTCAGTGGTGTGCGGTGTGCTGGGTGCCTGATGGGGCTGTGGTACATTGTGTACTGTCAGTGATGTGCGGTGTGCTGGGTGCCTGATGGGGCTGTGGTACATTGTGTACTTTCAGTGGTGTGTGGTGTGCTGGGTGTCTGATGGGGGTGTGGTACATTGTGTACTGTCAGTGGTGTGTGGTGTGCTGCGTGTCTGATGGGGGTGTGGTACATTGTGTACTGTCAGTGGTGTGTGGTGTGCTGCGTGTCTGATGGGGGTGTGGTATATTGTGCACTGTCAGTGGTGTGCGGTGTGCTGGGTTTCTGATGGCGGTGTGAGGTACATTGTGTACTGTCAGTGGTGTGCGGTGTGCTAGGTGTCTGATGGGGGTGTGGTACATTGTGTACTGTAAGTGGTGCGCGGTGTGCTGGGTGTCTGATGGGGGTGTGGTACATTTTGTACTGTCAGTGGTGTGCGGTGTGCTGGGTGTCTGATGGGGGTGTGGTGCATTGTGTACTGTCAGTGGTGTGCGGTGTGCTTGGTGACTGATGGGGGTGTGGTACATTGTGTACTGTCAGTGGTGTGCGGTGTGTTGGGTGCCTGATGGGGGTGTGGTGCATTGTGTACTGACAGTGGTGTGTGGTGTGCTGGCTGCCTGATGGGGGTGTGGTACATTGTGTACTGTCAGTGGTGTGCGGTGTGCTGGGTGTCTGATGGGGGTGTGGTACATTGTGTACTGTCAGTGGTGTGTGGTGTGCTGGGTGACTGATTGGGCTGTGGTACATTGTGTACTGTCAGTGGTGTGCGGTGTGCTGGATGTCTGATGGGGGTGTGGTAAATTGTGTACCGTCAGTGGTGTGCTGGGTGTCTGATGCGGGTGTGGTACATTGTGTACTGTCAGTGGTGTGCTGGGTGCCTGATGGGGGTGTGGTACATTGTGTACTGTCAGTGGTGTCCTGTGTGCTGGGTGCCTGATGGGGGTGTGGTACATTGTGTACTGTAAGTGGTGTGCGGTGTGCTGGGTGTCTGATGGGGCTGTGGTACATTGTGTACTGTCAGTGGTGTGCGGTGTGCTGGGTGCTTGATGGGTGTGTGGTACATTGTGTTCTGTCAGTGGTGTGTGGTGAGCTGGGTGCCTGATGGGGGTGTGGTACCTTGTGTTCTGTCAGTGGTGTGTGGTGTGCTGGGTGTCTGATGGGGTTGTGGTACATTGTGTACTGTCAGTGGTGTGCGGTGTGCTGGGTGCCTGATGGGACTTTGGTACATTGTGTACTGTCAGTGGTGTGCGGTGTGCTGGGTGCCTGATGGGGGTGTGGTACATTGTGTACTGTCAGTGGTGTGCGGTGTGCTGGGTTCCTGATGGGGGTGTGGTACATTGTGTACTGTCAGTGGTGTGCGGTGTGCTGGGTGCCTGATGGGGCTGTGGTACATTGTGTACTGTCAGTGGTGTGCGGTGTGCTGGGTGTCTGATGGGGGTGTGGTACATTGTGTACTGTCAGTGGTGTGCGGTGTGCTAGGTGTCTGATGGGGGTGTAGTACATTGTGTACTGTCAGTGGTGTGTCGTGTGCTGGGTGTCTGATGGGGGTGTGGTACATTGTGTACTGTCAGTGGTGTGTGGTGTGCTGGGTGTCTGATGGGGCTGTGGTACATTGTGCAATGTCAGAGGTGTGCGGTGTGCTGGGTGTCTGATGGGGGTGAGGTACATTGTGTACTGTCAGTGGTGTGCGGTGTTCTGGGTCCCTGACGGGGGTGTGGTACATTGTGTACTGTCAGTGGTGTGCGGTGTGCTGGGTGTCTGATGGGGCTGTGGTACATTGTGTACTGTCAGTGGTGTGCGGTGTGCTGGGTGCCTGATGGGGCTGTAGTACATTGTGTACTGTCAGTGGTGTGCGGTGTGCTGGGTGTCTGATGGGGGTATGGTACATTTTGTACTGTCAGTGGTGGCGGTGTGCTGGGTGCCTGATGGGGCTGTGGTACATTGTGTACTGTCAGTGGTGTGCGATGTGCTGGGTGTCTGATGGGGGTATGGTACATTTTGTCCTGTCAGTGGTGTGCGGTGAGCTGGGAGTCTGATGGGGCTGTGGTACATTGTGTACTGTCAGTTGTGTGTGGTGTGCTGGGTGTCTGATGGGGCTGTGGTACATTGTGCACTGTCAGTGGTGTGCGGTGTGCTGGGTGTCTGATGGGGGTGTGGTACATTGTGTACTGTCAGTGGTGTGCGGTGTGCTGGGTGTCTGATGGGGGTGTGGTACATTATGTTTTGTCAGTGGTGTGCGGTGTGCTGGGTGACTGATGGTGGTGCGTTACATTGTGTACTGTCAGTGGTATGTGGTGTGCTGGGTGTCTGATGGGGCTGTGGTACATTGTGTACTGTCAGTGGTGTGCGGTCTGCTGGGTGCCTGATGGGGGTGTGGTACATTGTGTACTGTCAGTGGTGTGCGGTGTGCTGGGTGTCTGATGGGGGTGTGGAACATTGTGTAATGTCAGTGGTGTGCGGTGCGCTGGGTGTCTGATGGGGGTGTGATACATTGTGTACTGTCAGTGGTGTGCGGTGTGCTGGGTGTCTGATGGGGGTGTGGTACATTGTGTACTGTCAGTGGTGTGCGGTGTGCTGGGTGCCTGATGGGGCTGTGGTACATTGTGTACTGTCAGTGGTGTGTGGTGTGCTGGGTGCCTGATGGGGGTGTGGTACATTGTGTACTGTCAATGGTGTGCGGAGTGCTGGGTGCCTGATGGTGATGTGGTACATTGTGTACTGTCAGTGGTGTGCGGTGTGCTGGGTGTCTGATGGGGGTGTGGTACATTGTGTACTGTCAGTGGTGTGCGGTGTGCTGGGTGTCTGATGGGGGTGTGGTACATTGTGTACTGTCAGTGGTGTGCGGTGTGCTGGGTGCCTGATGGGGGAGTGGTACATTGTGTACTGTCAGTGGTGTGCGGTGTGCTGGGTCCCTGATGGGGGTGAGTTACATTGTGTACTGTCAGTGGTGTGCGTTGTGCTGCGTGTCTGATGGGGGTGTGGTACATTGAGTACTGTCAGTGGTGTGTGGTGTGTTGGGTGTCTGATGGGGGTGTGGTACAATGTGTAATGTCAGTGGTGTGCGGTGCGCTGGGTGTCTGATGGGGGTGTGGTACATTGTGTACTGTCAGTGGTGTGCGGTGTGCTGGGTCCCTGATGGGGGTGAGTTACATTGTGTACTGCCAGTGGTGTGCGTTGTGCTGCGTGTCTGATGGGGTGTGGTACATTGTGCACTGTCAGTGGTGTGTGGTGTGCTGGGTGACTGATGGGGGTGTGGTACATTGTGTAATGTCAGTGGTGTGCGGTGTGCTGGGTGTCTGATGGGAGTGTGGTACATTGTGTACTGTCAGTGGTGTGCGGTGTGCTGAGTGCCTGATGGGGCTGTGGTACATTGTGTACTGTCAGTGGTGTGCGGTGTGCTGGGTGCCTGATGGGGCTGTGGTACATTGTGTACTGTCAGTGGTGTGTGGTGTGCTGGGTGCCTGATGGGGGTGTGGTACATTGTGTACTGTCAGTGGTGTGCGGTGTGCTGGGTGCCTGATGGGGATGTGGTACATTGTGTACTGTCAGTGGTGTGCGGTGTGCTGGGTGTCTGATGGGGCTGTGGTACATTGTGTACTGTCAGTGGTGTGAAGTGAGCTGGGTGCCTGATGGGGGTGTGATACATTTTGTACTGTCAGTGGTGTGCGGTGTGCTGGGTCCCTGATGGGGGTGTGGTACATTTGATACTGTCAGTCGTGTGCGGTGTGCTGGGTGTCTGATGGGGGTGTGGTACATTGTGTACTGTCAGTGGTGTGCGGTGTGCTGGGTGTCTAATGGGGGTGTGGTACATTGTGTACTGTCAGTGGTGTGCGGTGTGCTGGGTGTCTGATGGGGGTGTGGTACATTGTGTACTGTCAGTGGTCTGCTGTGTGCTGGTTGTCTGATGGGGGTGTGGTACATTGTGTACTGTCAGTGGTGTGCGGTGTGCTGGGTGTCTGATGGGGGTGTGGTACATTGTGTACTGTCAGTGGTGTGCGGTGAGCTGGGTGTCCGATGGGGATGTGGTACATTGTGTACTGTCAGTGGTGTGTGGTGTGCTGGGTGTCTGATGGAGGTGTGGAACATTGTGTACTGTCAGTGGTGTGCGGTGTGCTGGCTGTCTGATGGGACTGTGGTACATTGTGCACTGTCAGTGGTGTGCGGTGTGCTGGGTGTCTGATGGGGCTGTGGGACATTGTGTACTGTCAGTGGTGTGCGGTGTGCTGGGTGCTTGATGGGGGTATGGTACATTGTGCACTGTCAGTGGTGTGTGGTGTGCTGGGTGTCTGATGGGGGTGTGGTAAATTGTGTAATGTCAGTGGTGTGCAGTGCGCTGTGTGTCTGATGGGGGTGTGGTACATTGTGTACTGTCAGTGGTGTGCGGTGTTCTGGGTGTCTGATGGGGGTGTGGTACATTGTGTACTGTCAGTGGTGTGCGGTGTGCTGGGTGTCTGATGGGGGTTTGGTACATTGTGTACTGTCAGTGGTGTGCGGTGTGCTGGGTGTCTGATGGGGGTGTGGTACATTGTGTACTGTCAGTGGTGTGCCGTGTGCTGGGTCCCTGATGGGGGTGTGGTACATTGTGTACTGTCAGTGGTGTGCGGTGTGCTGGGTGTCTAATGGGACTGTGGTACATTGTGCACTGTCAGTGGTGTGCGGTGTGCTGGGTGTCTGATGGGGGTGTGGTACATTGTGTACTGTCAGTGGTGTGCCGTGTGCTGGGTCCCTGATGGGGGTGTGGTACATTGTGTACTGTCAGTGGTGTGCGGTGTGCTGGGTGTCTAATGGGACTGTGGTACATTGTGCACTGTCAGTGGTGTGCGGTGTGCTGGGTGCCTGATGGGGCTGTGGTACACTGTGTACTGTCAGTGGTGTGCGGTGTTCTGGGTGTCTGATGGGGCTGTGGTACATTGTGTACTGCCAGTGGTGTGCGGTGTGCTGGGTGCCTGATGGGGCTGTGGTACATTGTGTACTGTCAGTGGTGTGCGGTGTGCTGGGTGCCAGATGGGGCTGTGGCACATTGTGTACTCTCAGTGGTGTACGGTGTGCTGGGTGCCTGATGGGGCTGTGGTACATTGTGTACTGTCAGTGGTGTGTGGTGTGCTGGGTGTCTGATGGGGATGTGGTACATTGTGTACTGTCTGTGGTGTGCGGTGTGCTGGGTGTCTGATGGGGGTGTGGTACATTGTGTACTGTCAGTGGTGTACGGTGAGCTGGGTGTCTGATGGGGCTGTGGTACATTGTGTACTGACAGTGGTGTGCGGTGTGCTGGCTGTCTGATGGGACTGTGGGACATTGTGTACTGTCAGTGGTGTGCGGTGTGCTGGGTGCTTGATGTGGGTATGGTACATTGTGTACTGTCAGTGGTGTGTGGTGTGCTGTGTGCCTGATGGGGCTGTGGTACATTGTGTACTGTCAGTGGTGTGCGGTGTGCTGGGTGTCTGATGGGGGTGTGGTACATTGTGTACTGTCAGTGGTGTGCGGTGTGCTGGGTGTCTGATGGGGGTGTGGTACATTGTGTACTGTCAGTGGTGTGCGGTGTGCTGGGTGCCTGATGGGGCTGTGGTACATTGTGTACTGTCAGTGGTGTTCGGTGTGCTGGGTGCCTGATGGGGCTGTGGTACATTGTGTACTGTCAGTGGTGTGTGGTGTGCTGGGTGTCTGATGGGGGTGTGGTACATTGTGTACTGTCAGTGGTGTGTGGTGTGCTGCGTGTCTGATGGGGGTGTGGTACATTGTGTACTGTCAGTGGTGTGTGGTGTGCTGCGTGTCTGATGGGGGTGTGGTATATTGTGTACTGTCAGTGGTGTGCGGTGTGCTGGGTTTCTGATGGTGGTGTGAGGTACATTGTGTACTGTCAGTGGTGTGCGGTGTGCTAGGTGTCTGATGGGGGTGTGGTACATTGTGTACTGTCAGTGGTGTGCGGTGTGCTGGGTGTCTGTTGGGGGTGTGGTACATTGTGTACTGTCAGTGGTGTGCGGTGTGCTGGGTGTCTGATGGGGGTGTGGTGCATTGTGTACTGTCAGTGGTGTGCGGTGTGCTTGGTGACTGATGGGGGTGTGGTACATTGTGTACTGTCAGTGATGTGCGGTGTGTTGGGTGCCTGATGGGGGTGTGGTGCATTGTGTACTGTCAGTGGTGTGTGGTGTGCTGGCTGCCTGATGGGGGTGTGGTACATTGTGTACTGTCAGTGGTGTGCGGTGAGCTGGGTGTCTGATGGGGGTGTGGAAGATTGTGTACTGTCAGTGGTGTGTGGTGTGCTGGGTGACTGATTGGTCTGTGGTACATTGTGTACTGTCAGTGGTGTGCGGTGTTCTGGATGTCTGATGGGGGTGTGGTAAATTGTGTACCGTCAGTGGTGTGCTGGGTGTCTGATGGGGGTGTGGTACATTGTGTACTGTCAGTGGTGTGCTGGGTGCCTGATGGGGGTGTGGTACATTGTGTACTGTCAGTGGTGTGTGGTGTGCTGGGTGTCTGATGGGGATGTGGTACATTGTGTACTGTCTGTGGTGTGCGGTGTGCTGGGTGTCTGATGGGGGTGTGGTACATTGTGTACTGTCAGTGGTGTACGGTGAGCTGGGTGTCTGATGGGGCTGTGGTACATTGTGTACTGACAGTGGTGTGCGGTGTGCTGGCTGTCTGATGGGACTGTGGTACATTCTGTACTGTCAGTGGTGTGCGGTGTTCTGGGTGTCTGATGGGGGTGTGGTACATTGTGTACTGTCAGTGGTGTGCGGTGTGCTGGGTGCTTGATGGGGGTATGGTACATTGTGCACTGTCAGTGGTGTGTGGTGTGCTGGGTGTCTGATGGGGGTGTGGTAAATTGTGTAATGTCAGTGGTGTGCAGTGCGCTGTGTGTCTGATGGGGGTGTGGTACATTGTGTACTGTCAGTGGTGTGCGGTGTTCTGGGTGTCTGATGGGGGTGTGGTACATTGTGTACTGTCAGTGGTGTGCGGTGTGCTGGGTGTCTGATGGGGGTGTGGTACATTGTGTACTGTCAGTGGTGTGCGGTGTGCTGGGTGTCTGATGGGGGTGTGGTACATTGTGTACTGTCAGTGGTGTGCCGTGTGCTGGGTCCCTGATGGGGGTGTGGTACATTGTGTACTGTCAGTGGTGTGCGGTGTGCTGGGTGTCTAATGGGACTGTGGTACATTGTGCACTGTCAGTGGTGTGCGGTGTGCTGGGTGTCTAATGGGACTGTGGTACATTGTGCACTGTCAGTGGTGTGCGGTGTGCTGGGTGCCTGATGGGGGTGTGGTACATTGTGTACTGTCAGTGGTGTGCGGTGTGCTGGGTGTCTAATGGGACTGTGGTACATTGTGTACTGTCAGTGGTGTGCGGTGTGCTGGGTGTCTAATGGGACTGTGGTACATTGTGTACTGTCAGTGGTGTGCGGTGTTCTGGGTGTCTAATGGGACTGTGGTACATTGTGTACTGTCAGTGGTGTGCGGTGTTCTGGGTGTCTGATGGGGCTGTGGTACATTGTGTACTGCCAGTGGTGTGCGGTGTGCTGGGTGCCTGATGGGGCTGTGGTACATTGTGTACTGTCAGTGGTGTGCGGTGTGCTGGGTGCCAGATGGGGCTGTGGCACATTGTGTACTCTCAGTGGTGTACGGTGTGCTGGGTGCCTGATGGGGCTGTGGTACATTGTGTACTGTCAGTGGTGTGTGGTGTGCTGGGTGTCTGATGGGGATGTGGTACATTGTGTACTGTCTGTGGTGTGCGGTGTGCTGGGTGTCTGATGGGGGTGTGGTACATTGTGTACTGTCAGTGGTGTACGGTGAGCTGGGTGTCTGATGGGGCTGTGGTACATTGTGTACTGACAGTGGTGTGCGGTGTGCTGGCTGTCTGATGGGACTGTGGTACATTGTGTACTGTCAGTGGTGTTCGGTGTGCTGGGTGCCTGATGGGGCTGTGGTACATTGTGTACTGTCAGTGGTGTGTGGTGTGCTGGGTGTCTGATGGGGGTGTGGTACATTGTGTACTGTCAGTGGTGTGTGGTGTGCTGCGTGTCTGATGGGGGTGTGGTACATTGTGTACTGTCAGTGGTGTGTGGTGTGCTGCGTGTCTGATGGGGGTGTGGTATATTGTGTACTGTCAGTGGTGTGCGGTGTGCTGGGTTTCTGATGGTGGTGTGAGGTACATTGTGTACTGTCAGTGGTGTGCGGTGTGCTAGGTGTCTGATGGGGGTGTGGTACATTGTGTACTGTCAGTGGTGTGCGGTGTGCTGGGTGTCTGTTGGGGGTGTGGTACATTGTGTACTGTCAGTGGTGTGCGGTGTGCTGGGTGTCTGATGGGGGTGTGGTGCATTGTGTACTGTCAGTGGTGTGCGGTGTGCTTGGTGACTGATGGGGGTGTGGTACATTGTGTACTGTCAGTGATGTGCGGTGTGTTGGGTGCCTGATGGGGGTGTGGTGCATTGTGTACTGTCAGTGGTGTGTGGTGTGCTGGCTGCCTGATGGGGGTGTGGTACATTGTGTACTGTCAGTGGTGTGCGGTGAGCTGGGTGTCTGATGGGGGTGTGGAAGATTGTGTACTGTCAGTGGTGTGTGGTGTGCTGGGTGACTGATTGGTCTGTGGTACATTGTGTACTGTCAGTGGTGTGCGGTGTGCTGGGTGTCTGATGGGGGTGTGGTACATTGTGTACTGTCAGTGGTGTGCGGTGTTCTGGATGTCTGATGGGGGTGTGGTAAATTGTGTACCGTCAGTGGTGTGCTGGGTGTCTGATGGGGGTGTGGTACATTGTGTACTGTCAGTGGTGTGCTGGGTGCCTGATGGGGGTGTGGTACATTGTGTACTGTCAGTGGTGTGCTGGGTGCCTGATGGGGGTGTGGTACATTGTGTACTGTAAGTGGTGTGCGGTGTGCTGGGTGTCTGATGGGGCTGTGGTACATTGTGTACTGTCAGTGGTGTGCGGTGTGCTGGGTGCCTGATGGGACTTTGGTACATTGTGTTCTGTCAGTGGTGTGCGGTGTGCTGGGTGCCTGATGGGGGTGTGGTACATTGTGTACTGTCAGTGGTGTGCGGTGTGCTGGGTTCCTGATGGGGGTGTGGTACATTGTGTACTGTCAGTGGTGTGCGGTGTGCTGGGTGCCTGATGGGGCTGTGGTACATTGTGTACTGTCAGTGGTGTGCGGTGTGCTGGGTGTCTGATGGGGGTGTGGTACATTGTGTCCTGTCAGTGGTGTGCGGTGTGCTAGGTGTCTGATGGGGATGTCGTACATTGTGTACTGTCAGTGGTGTGTCGTGTGCTGGGTGTCTGATGGGGGTGTGGTACATTGTGTACTGTCAGTGGTGTGTGGTGTGCTGGGTGTCTGATGGGGCTGTGGTACATTGTGTAATGTCAGAGGTGTGCGGTGTGCTGGGTGTCTGATGGGGGTGAGGTACATTGTGTACTGTCAGTGGTGTGCGGTGTTCTGGGTCCCTGACGGGGGTGTGGTACATTGTGTACTGTCAGTGGTGTGCGGTGTGCTGGGTGTCTGATGGGGCTGTGGTACATTGTGTACTGTCAGTGGTGTGCGGTGTGCTGGGTGCCTGATGGGGCTGTGGTACATTGTGTACTGTCAGTGGTGTGCGGTGTGCTGGGTGTCTGATGGGGGTATGGTACATTTTGTACTGTCAGTGGTGTGCGGTGTGCTGGGTGCCTGATGGGGCTGTGGTACATTGTGTACTGTCAGTGGTGTGCGATGTGCTGGGTGTCTGATGGGGGTATGGTACATTTTGTACTGTCAGTGGTGTGCGGTGAGCTGGGTGTCTGATGGGGCTGTGGTACGCTGTGTACTGTCAGTTGTGTGTGGTGTGCTGGGTGTCTGATGGGGCTGTGGTACATTGTGCACTGTCAGTGGTGTGCGGTGTGCTGGGTGTCTGATGGGGGTGTGGTACATTGTGTACTGTCAGTGGTGTGCGGTGTGCTGGGTGTCTGATGGGGGTGTGGTACATTATGTTTTGTCAGTGGTGTGCGGTGTGCTGGGTGACTGATGGTGGTGCGGTACATTGTGTACTGTCAGTGGTATGTGGTGTGCTGGGTGTCTGATGGGGCTGTGGTACATTGTGTACTGTCAGTGGTGTGCGGTCTGCTGGGTGCCTGATGGGGGTGTGGTACATTGTGTACTGTCAGTGGTGTGCGGTGTGCTGGGTGTCTGATGGGGGTGTGGAACATTGTGTAATGTCAGTGGTGTGCGGTGCGCTGGGTGTCTGATGGGGGTGTGATACATTGTGTACTGTCAGTGGTGTGCGGTGTGCTGGGTGTCTGATGGGGGTGTGGTACATTGTGTACTGTCAGTGGTGTGCGGTGTGCTGGGAGCCTGATGGGGCTGTGGTACATTGTGTACTGTCAGTGGTGTGTGGTGTGCTGGGTGCCTGATGGGGGTGTGGTACATTGTGTACTGTCAATGGTGTGCGGAGTGCTGGGTGCCTGATGGGGATGTGGTACATTGTGTACTGTCAGTGGTGTGCGGTGTGCTGGGTGTCTGATGGGGGTGTGGTACATTGTGTACTGTCAGTGGTGTGCGGTGTGCTGGGTGTCTGATGGGGGTGTGGCACATTGTGTACTGTCAGTGGTGTGCGGTGTGCTGGGTGCCTGATGGGGGAGTGGTACATTGTGTACTGTCAGTGGTGTGCGGTGTGCTGGGTCCCTGATGGGGGTGAGTTACATTGTGTACTGTCAGTGGTGTGCGTTGTGCTGCGTGTCTGATGGGGGTGTGGTACATTGTGTACTGTCAGTGGTGTGTGGTGTGCTGGGTGTCTGATGGGGGTGTGGTACAATGTGTAATGTCAGTGGTGTGCGGTGCGCTGGGTGTCTGATGGGGGTGTGGTACATTGTGTACTGTCAGTGGTGTGCGGTGTGCTGGGTCCCTGATGGGGGTGAGTTACATTGTGTACTGCCAGTGGTGTGCGTTGTGCTGCGTGTCTGATGGGGTGTGGTACATTGTGCACTGTCAGTGGTGTGTGGTGTGCTGGGTGACTGGTGGGGGTGTGGCATATTGTGTAATGTCAGTGGTGTGCGGTGTGCTGGGTGTCTGATGGGGGTGTGGTACATTGTGTACTGTCAGTGGTGTGCGGTGTGCTGAGTGCCTGATGGGGCTGTGGTACATTGTGTACTGTCAGTGGTGTGCGGTGTGCTGGGTGCCTGATGGGGCTGTGGTACATTGTGTACTGTCAGTGGTGTGTGGTGTGCTGGGTGCCTGATGGGGGTGTGGTACATTGTGTACTGTCAGTGGTGTGCGGTGTGCTGGGTGCCTGATGGGGATGTGGTACATTGTGTACTGTCAGTGGTGTGTGGTGTGCTGGGTGTCTGATGGGGGTGTGGTACATTGTGTACTGTCAGTGGTGTGCGGTGTGCTGGGTGTCTGATGGGGCTGTGGTACATTGTGTACTGTCAGTGGTGTGCTGTGTGCTTGGTGACTGATGGGGGTGTGGTACATTGTGTACTGTCAGTGGTGTGCGGTGTGCTGGGTGTCTGATGGGGGTGTGGTACATTGTGTTCTGTCAGTGGTGTGTGGTGTGCTGGGTGTCTGATGGGGGTGTGGTACATTGTGTACTGTCAGTGGTGTGCGGTGTGCTGGGTGCCTGATGGGGGTGTGGTACATTGTGTACTGTCAGTGGTGTGCTGTGTGCTTGGTGACTGATGGGGGTGTGGTACATTGTGTACTGTCAGTGGTGTGCGGTGTGCTGGGTGTCTGATGGGGGTGTGGTACATTGTGTTCTGTCAGTGGTGTGTGGTGAGCTGGGTGCCTGATGGGGGTGTGGTACATTGTGTACTGTCAGTGGTGTGCGCTGTGCTGGGTTCCTGATGGGGGTGTGGTACATTGTGTACTGTCAGTGGTGTGCGGTGTGCTGGGTGCCTGATGGGGCTGTGGTACATTGTGTACTGTCAGTGGTGTGCGGTGTGCTGGGTGTCTGATGGCGGTGTGGTACATTGTGTACTGTCAGTGGTGTGCGGTGTGCTAGGTGTCTGATGGGGGTGTGGTACATTGTGTACTGTCAGTGGTGTGTGGTGTGCTGGGTGTCTGATGGGGGTGTGGTACATTGTGTACTGTCAGTGGTGTGCGGTGTGCTGGGTGCCTGATGGGGGTGTGGTACATTGTGTACTGTCAGTGGCGTGCGGTGTGCTGGATGTCTGATGGGGATGTGGTAAATTGTGTACTGTCAGTGGTGTGCAGTGTGCTGGGTGTCTGATGGGGGTGTGGTACACTGTGTACTGTCAGTGGTGTACGGTGAGCTGGGTGTCTGATGGGGCTGTGGTACATTGTGTACTGTCAGTGGTGTGCGGTGTGCTGGTTGTCTGATGGGGCCGTGGTACATTGTGTACTGTCAGTGGTGTGCGGTGTGCTGGGTGCCTGATGGGGCTGTGGTACATTGTGTACTGTCAGTGGTGTACGGTGAGCTGGGTGTCTGATGGGGCTGTGGTACATTGTGTACTGTCAGTGGTGTGTGGTGTGCTGGGTGTCTGATGGGGCTGTGGTACATTGTGCACTGTCAGTGGTGTGCAGTGTGCTGGGTGTCTGATGGGGGTGTGTTACATTGTGTACTGTCAGTGGTGTGCGGTGTGCTGGCTGTCTGATGGGACTGTTGTACATTGTGCACTGTCAGTGGTGTGCGGTGTGCTGGGTGCCTGATGGGGGTGTGGTACATTGTGTACTGTCAGTGGTGTGCGGTGTTCTGGGTATCTGATGGGGCTGTGGTACATTGTGTACTGCCAGTGGTGTGCGGTGTGCCGGGTGCCTGATGGGGCTGTGGTACATTGTGTACTGTCAGTGGTGTGCGGTGTGCTGGGTGCCTGATGGGGCTGTGGTACATTGTGTACTGTCAGTAGTGTACGGTGTGCTGGGTGCCTGATGGGGCTGTGGTACATTGTGTACTGTCAGTGGTGTGTAGTGTGCTGGGTGTCTGATGGGGGTGTGGTACATTGTGTACTGTCAGTTGTGTGCGGTGTGCTGGGTGTCTGATGGGGGTGAGGTACATTGTGTACTGTCAGTGGTGTGTGGTGTGCTGGGTGTCTGATGGGGATGTGGTACATTGTGTACTGTCTGTTGTGTGCGGTGTGCTGGGTGTCTGATGGGGGTGTGGTACATTGTGTACTGTCAGTGGTGTACGGTGAGCTGGGTGTCTGATGGGGCTGTGGTACATTGTGTACTGTCAGTGGTGTGTGGTGTGCTGGGTGTCTGATGGGGGTGTGGTACATTGTGAACTGTCAGTGGTGTGCGGTGTGCTGGCTGTCTGATGGGACAGTGGTACATTGTGTACTGTCAGTGGTGTGCGGTGTTCTGGGTGTCTGATGGGGCTGTGGTATTTTGTGTACTGTCAGTGGTGTGCGGTGTGCTGGGTGCTTGATGGGGGTATGGTACATTGTGCACTGTCAGTGGTGTGTGGTGTGCTGGGTGTCTGATGGGGGTGTGGTAAATTGTGTAATGTCAGTGGTGTGCGGTGCGCTGTGTGTCTGATGGGGGTGTGGTACATTGTGTACTGTCAGTGGTGTGCGGTGTGCTGGGTGCCTGATGGGGCTGTGGTACATTGTGTACTGTCAGTGGTGTGCGGAGTGCTGGGTGTCTGATGGAACTGTGGTACATTGTGTACTGTCAGTGGTGTGCGGTGTGCTGGGTGCCTGAAGGGGCTGTGGTACATTGTGTACTGTCAGTGGTGTGCGGTGTGCTGGGTGTCTGATGGGGCTGTGGTACATTGTGTACTGTCAGTGGTGTGCGGTGTGCTGGGTGTCTGATGGAACTGTGGTACATTGTGTACTGTCAGTGGTGTGCGGTGTGCTGGGTGCCTGAAGGGGCTGTGGTACATTGTGTACTGTCAGTGGTGTACGGTGTGCTGGGTGCCTGATGGGGCTGTGGTGCATTGTGTACTGTCAGTGGTGTGTGGTGTGCTGGGTGCCTGATGGGGCTGTGGTACATTGTGTACAGTCAGTGGTGTGCGGTGTGCTGGGTGCCTGATGGGGATGTGGTACATTGTGTACTGTCAGTGGTGTGCGGTGTGCTGGGTGTCTGATGGGGATGTGGTACATTGTGTACTGTCAGTGGTGTGCGGTGTGCTGGGTCCCTGATGGGGGTGTGGTACATTGTGTACTGTCAGTGGTGTGTGGTGTGCTGCGTGTCTGATGGGGGTGTGGTACATTGTGTACTGTCAGTGGTGTGCGGTGTGCTGGGTGTCTGATGGGGGAGTGGTACATTGTGTACTGTCAGTGGTGTGCGGTGTGCTGGGTGTCTGATGGGGGTGTGGTGCATTGTGTACTGTCAGTGGTGTGCGGTGTGCTTGGTGACTGATGGGGGTGTGGTACATTGTGTACTGTCAGTGGTGTGCGGTGTGTTGGGTGCCTGATGGGGGTGTGGTACATTGTGTACTGTCAGTGGTGTGCGGTGTGCTGGGTGCCTGATGGGGGTGTGGAACATTGTGTACTGTCAGTGGTGTGTGGTGTGCTGGGTGACTGATGGGGGTGTGGTACATTGTGTACTGTCAGTGGTGTGCGGTGTGCTGGGTGTCTGATGGGGCTGTGGTACATTGTGTACTGTCTGTGGTGTGCGGTGTGTTGGGTGCCTGATGGGGGTGTGGTACATTGTGTACTGTCAGTGGTGTGCGGTGTGCTGGGAGTCTGATGGGGGTGTGGTACATTGTGTACTGTCAGTGGTGTGTGGTGTGCTGGGTGTCTGATGGGGGTGTGGTACATTGTGTACTGTCAGTGGTGTGCGGTGTGCTGGGTGCCTGATGGGGGTGTGGTACATTGTGTACTGGTAGTGGTGTGTGGTGTGCTGGCTGCCTGATGGGGGTGTGGTACATTGTGTACTGTCAGTGGTGTGCGGTGTGCTGGGTGTCTGATGGGGGTGTGGTACATTGTGTACTGTCAGTGGTGTGTGGTGTGCTGGGTGACTGATTGGGCTGTGGTACATTGTGTACTGTCAGTGGTGTGCGGTGTGCTGGATGTCTGATGGGGGTGTGGTAAATTGTGTACCGTCAGTGGTGTGCGGTGTGTTGGGTGCCTGATGGGGGTGTGGTACATTGTGTACTGTCAGTGGTGTGCGGTGTGCTGGGTGCCTGATGGGGGTGTGGAACATTGTGTACTGTCAGTGGTGTGTGGTGTGCTGGGTGACTGATGGGGGTGTGGTACATTGTGTACTGTCAGTGGTGTGCGGTGTGCTGGGTGTCTGATGGGGCTGTGGTACATTGTGTACTGTCTGTGGTGTGCGGTGTGTTGGGTGCCTGATGGGGGTGTGGTACATTGTGTACTGTCAGTGGTGTGCGGTGTGCTGGGAGTCTGATGGGGGTGTGGTACATTGTGTACTGTCAGTGGTGTGTGGTGTGCTGGGTGTCTGATGGGGGTGTGGTACATTGTGTACTGTCAGTGGTGTGCGGTGTGCTGGGTGCCTGATGGGGGTGTGGTACATTGTGTACTGGTAGTGGTGTGTGGTGTGCTGGCTGCCTGATGGGGGTGTGGTACATTGTGTACTGTCAGTGGTGTGCGGTGTGCTGGGTGTCTGATGGGGGTGTGGTACATTGTGTACTGTCAGTGGTGTGTGGTGTGCTGGGTGACTGATTGGGCTGTGGTACATTGTGTACTGTCAGTGGTGTGCGGTGTGCTGGATGTCTGATGGGGGTGTGGTAAATTGTGTACCGTCAGTGGTGTGCTGGGTGTCTGATGGGGGTGTGGTACATTGTGTACTGTCAGTGGTGTGCTGGGTGCCTGATGGGGGTGTGGTACATTGTGTACTGTCAGTGGTGTGCGGTGTGCTGGGTGCCTGATGGGGGTGTGGTACATTGTGTACTGTCAGTGGTGTGCGGTGTGCTGGGTGCTTGATGGGGGTGTGGTACATTGTGTTCAGTCAGTGGTGTGTGGTGAGCTGGGTGCCTAATGGGGGTGTGGTACCTTGTGTTCTGTCAGTGGTGTGTGGTGTGCTGGGTGTCTGATGGGGGTGTGGTACATTGTGTACTGTCAGTGGTGTGCGGTGTGCTGGGTACCTGATGGGACTTTGGTACATTGTGTACTGTCAGTGGTGTGCGGTGTGCTGGGTGCCTGATGGGGGTGTGGTACATTGTGTACTGTCAGTGGTGTGCGGTGTGCTGGGTTCCTGATGGAGGTGTGGTACATTGTGTACTGTCAGTGGTGTGCGGTGTGCTGGGTGCCTGATGGGGCTGTGGTACCTTGTGTACTGTCAGTGGTGTGCGGTGTGCTGGGTGTCTGATGGGGGTGTGGTACATTGTGTACTGTCAGTGGTGTGCGGTGTGCTAGGTGTCTGATGGGGGTGTGGTACATTGTGTACTGTCAGTGGTGTGTCGTGTGCTGGGTGTCTGATGGGGGTGTGGTACATTGTGTACTGTCAGTGGTGTGCGGTGTGCTGGGTGCCACATGGGGCTGTGGTACATTGTGTACTGTCAGTGGTGTGCGGTGTGCTGGGTGTCTTATGGCGGTGTGGTACATTGTGTACTGTCAGTGGTGTGCGGTGTGCTAGGTGTCTGATGGGGGTGTGGTACATTGTGTACTGTCAGTGGTGTGAGGTGTGCTGGGTGTCTAATGGGGGTGTGGTACATTGTGTACTGTCAGTGGTGTGCGGTGTGCTGGGTGCCTGATGGGGGTGTGGTACATTGTGTACTGTCAGTGGCGTGCGGTGTGCTGGATGTCTGATGGGGATGTGGTAAATTGTGTACTGTCAGTGGTGTGCAGTGTGCTGGGTGTCTGATGGGGGTGGTACACTGTGTACTGTCAGTGGTGTACGGTGAGCTGGGTGTCTGATGGGGCTGTGGTACATTGTGTACTGTCAGTGGTGTGCGGTGTGCTGGTTGTCTGATGGGGCCGTGGTACATTGTGTACTGTCAGTGGTGTGCGGTGTGCTGGGTGCCTGATGGGGCTGTGGTACATTGTATACTGTCAGTGGTGTACGGTGAGCTGGGTGTCTGATGGGGCTGTGGTACATTGTGTACTGTCAGTGGTGTGTGGTGTGCTGGGTGTCTGATGGGGCTGTGGTACATTGTGCACTGTCAGTGGTGTGCAGTGTGCTGGGTGTCTGATGGGGGTGTGTTACATTGTGTACTGTCAGTGGTGTGCGGTGTGCTGGCTGTCTGATGGGACTGTTGTACATTGTGCACTGTCAGTGGTGTGCGGTGTGCTGGCTGTCTGATGGGACTGTGGTACATTGTGTACTGCCAGTGGTGTGCGGTGTGCCGGGTGCCTGATGGGGCTGTGGTACATTGTGTACTGTCAGTGGTGTGCGGTGTGCTGGGTGCCTGATGGGGCTGTGGTACATTGTGTACTGTCAGTAGTGTACGGTGTGCTGGGTGCCTGATGGGGCTGTGGTACATTGTGTACTGTCAGTGGTGTGTAGTGTGCTGGGTGTCTGATGGGGGTGTGGTACATTGTGTACTGTCAGTTGTGTGCGGTGTGCTGGGTGTCTGATGGGGGTGAGGTACATTGTGTACTGTCAGTGGTGTGTGGTGTGCTGGGTGTCTGATGGGGATGTGGTACATTGTGTACTGTCTGTGGTGTGCGGTTTGCTGGGTGTCTGATGGGGGTGTGGTACATTGTGTACTGTCAGTGGTGTACGGTGAGCTGGGTGTCTGATGGGGCTGTGGTACATTGTGTACTGTCAGTGGTGTGTGGTGTGCTGGCTGTCTGATGGGACAGTGGTACATTGTGTACTGTCAGTGGTGTGCGGTGTTCTGGGTGTCTGATGGGGCTGTGGTATTTTGTGTACTGTCAGTGGTGTGCGGTGTGCTGGGTGCTTGATGGGGGTATGGTACATTGTGCACTGTCAGTGGTGTGTGGTGTGCTGGGTGTCTGATGGGGGTGTGTTAAATTGTGTAATGTCAGTGGTGTGCGGTGCGCTGTGTGTCTGATGGGGGCGTGGTACATTGTGTACTGTCAGTGGTGTGCGGTGTGCTGGGTGCCTGATGGGGCTGTGGTACATTGTGTACTGTCAGTGGTGTGCGGAGTGCTGGGTGTCTGATGGAACTGTGGTACATTGTGTACTGTCAGTGGTGTGCGGTGTGCTGGGTGTCTGATGGGACTGTGGTACATTGTGTACTGTCAGTGGTGTGCGGTGTGCTGGGTGCCTGAAGGGGCTGTGGTACATTGTGTACTGTCAGTGGTGTACGGTGTGCTGGGTGCCTGATGGGGCTGTGGTGCATTGTGTACTGTCAGTGGTGTGTGGTGTGCTGGGTGCCTGATGGGGCTGTGATACATTGTGTACAGTCAGTGGTGTGCGGTGTGCTGGGTGCCTGATGGGGATGTGGTACATTGTGTACTGTCAGTGGTGTGCGGTGTGCTGGGTGTCTGATGGGGATGTGGTACATTGTGTACTGTCAGTGGTGTGCGGTGTGCTGGGTCCCTGATGGGGGTGTGGTACATTGTGTACTGTCAGTGGTGTGTGGTGTGCTGCGTGTCTGATGGGGGTGTGGTACATTGTGTACTGTCAGTGGTGTGCGGTGTGCTGGGTGTCTGATGGGGGAGTGGTACATTGTGTACTGTCAGTGGTGTGCGGTGTGCTGGGTGTCTGATGGGGGTGTGGTGCATTGTGTACTGTCAGTGGTGTGCGGTGTGCTTGGTGACTGATGGGGGTGTGGTACATTGTGTACTGTCAGTGGTGTGCGGTGTGTTGGGTGCCTGATGGGGGTGTGGTACATTGTGTACTGTCAGTGGTGTGCAGTGTGCTGGGTGCCTGATGGGGGTGTGGTACATTGTGTACTGTCAGTGGTGTGTGGTGTGCTGGGTGACTGATGGGGGTGTGGTACATTGTGTACTGTCAGTGGTGTGCGGTGTGCTGGGTGTCTGATGGGGCTGTGGTACATTGTGTACTGTCAGTGGTGTGCGGTGTGTTGGGTGCCTGATGGGGGTGTGGTACATTGTGTACTGTCAGTGGTGTGTGGTGTGCTGGCTGCCTGATGGGGGTGTGGTACATTGTGTACTGTCAGTGGTGTGCGGTGTGTTGGGTGCCTGATGGGGCTGTGGTACATTGTGTACTGTCAGTGGTGTGTGATGTGCTGGGTGTCTGATGGGGGTGTGGTACATTGTGTACTGTCAGTGGTGTGCGGTGTGCTGGGTGTCTGATGGGGGTGTGGTACATTGTGTACTGTCAGTGGTGTGCGGTGTGCTGGGTGCCTGATGGGGGTGTGGTACATTGTGTACTGGTAGTGGTGTGTGGTGTGCTGGCTGCCTGATGGGGGTGTGGTACATTGTGTACTGTCAGCGGTGTGCGGTGTGCTGGGTGTCTGATGGGGGTGTGGTACATTGTGTACTGTCAGTGGTGTGTGGTGTGCTGGGTGACTGATTGGGCTGTGGTACATTGTGTACTGTCAGTGGTGTGCGGTGTGCTGGATGTCTGATGGGGGTGTGGTAAATTGTGTACCGTCAGTGGTGTGCTGGGTGTCTGATGGGGGTGTGGTACATTGTGTACTGTCAGTGGTGTGCTGGGTGCCTGATGGGGGTGTGGTACATTGTGTACTGTCAGTGGTGTGCGGTGTGCTGGGTGCCTGATGGGGGTGTGGTACATTGTGTACTGTAAGTGGTGTGCGGTGTGCTGGGTGTCTGATGGGGCTGTGGTACATTGTGTACTGTCAGTGGTGTGCGGTGTGCTGGGTGCTTGATGGGGGTGTGGTACATTGTGTTCAGTCAGTGATGTGTGGTGAGCTGGGTGCCTAATGTGATTGTGGTACCTTGTGTTCTGTCAGTGGTGTGTGGTGTGCTGGGTGTCTGATGGGGGTGTGGTACATTGTGTACTGTCAGTGGTGTGCGGTGTGCTGGGTGCCTGATGGGACTTTGGTACATTGTGTACTGTCAGTGGTGTGCGGTGTGCTGGGTGCCTGATGGGGGTGTGGTACATTGTGTACTGTCAGTGGTGTGCGGTGTGCTGGGTTCCTGATGGAGGTGTGGTACATTGTGTACTGTCAGTGGTGTGCGGTGTGCTGGGTGCCTGATGGGGCTGTGGTACATTGTGTACTGTCAGTGGTGTGCGGTGTGCTGGGTGTCTGATGGGGGTGTGGTACATTGTGTACTGTCAGTGGTGTGCGGTGTGCTAGGTGTCTGATGGGGGTGTGGTACATTGTGTACTGTCAGTGGTGTGTCGTGTGCTGGGTGTCTGATGGGGGTGTGGTACATTGTGTACTGTCAGTGGTGTGTGGTGTGCTGGGTGTCTGATGGGGCTGTGGTACATTGTGTACTGTCAGTGGTGTGTGGTGTGCTGGGTGTCTGATGGGGGTGTGGTACATTGTGTACTGCCAGTGGTGTGTGGTGTGCTGGGTGTCTGATGGGGGTGTGGTACATTGTGTACTGTCAGTGGTGTGCGGTGTGCTGGGTGCCTGATGGGGGTGTGGTACATTGTGTACTGTCAGTGGCGTGAGGTGTGCTGGGTGTCTGATGGGGATGTGGTAAATTGTGTTCTGTCAGTGGTGTGCAGTGTGCTGGGTGTCTGATGGGGGTGTGGTACACTGTGTACTTTCAGTGGTGTACGGTGAGCTGGGTGTCTGATGGGGCTGTGGTACATTGTGTACTCTCAGTGGTGTACGGTGAGCTGGGTGTCTGATGGGGCTGTGGTACATTGTGTAATGTCAGTGGTGTGTGGTGTGCTGGGTGTCTGATGGGGCTGTGGTACATTGTGCACTGTCAGTGGTGTGCAGTGTGCTGGGTGTCTGATGGGTGTGTGGTACATTGTGTACTGTCAGTGGTGTGCGGTGTGCTGGGTGCCTGATGGGGGTGTGGTACATTGTGTACTGTCAGTGGCGTGCGGTGTGCTGGGTGCCTGATGGGGATGTGGTACATTGTGTACTGTCAGTGGTGTGCGGTGTGCTGGGTGCTTGATGGGGGTGTGGTACATTGTGTACTGTCAGTGGTGTGTGGTGTGCTGGGTGTCTGATGGGGGTGTGGTAAATTGTGTAATGTCAGTGTTGTGCGGTGCGCTGGGTGTCTGATGGGGGTGTGGTACGTTGTGTACTGTCAGTGGTGTGCGGTGTGCCGGGTGCCTGATGGGGCTGTGGTACATTGTGTACTGTCAGTGGTGTGTGGTGTGCTGTGAGTCTGATGGGGGTGTGGTACATTGTGTACTGTCAGTGGTGTACGGTGTGCTGGGTGCCTGATGGGGCTGTGGTACATTGTGTACTGTCAGTGGTGTGCGGTGTGCTGGGTGTCTGATGTGGGTGTGGTACATTGTGTACTGTCAGTGGTGTGTGGTGTGCTGGGTGTCTGATGGGGGTGTGGTACATTGTGTACTGTCAGTGGTGTGCGGTGTGCTAGGTGTCTGATGGGGGTGTGGTACATTGTGTACTGTGAGTGGAGTGTGGTGTGCTGGGTGTCTGATGGGGGTGTGGTACATTGTGTACTGTCAGTGGTGTGTGGTTTGCTGGGTGCCTGATGGGGCTGTGGTACATTGTGTACTGTCAGTGGTGTGTGGTGTGCTGGGTGTCTGATGGGGGTGTGGTAAATTGTGTACTGTCAGTGGTGTGCGGTGTGCTGGGTGCCTGATGGGGGTGTGGTACATTGTGTACTGTCAGTGGTGTACGGTGAGCTGGGTGTCTGATGGGGCTGTGGTACATTGTGTACTGTCAGTGGCGTGCGGTGTGCTGGGTGTCTGATGGGGATGTGGTACATTGTGTACTGTCTGTGGTGTGCGGTGTGCTGGGTGTCTGATGGGGGTGTGGTACATTGTGTACTGTCAGTGGTGTACGGTGAGCTGGGTGTCTGATGGGGCTGTGGTACATTGTGTACTGTCAGTGGTGTGTGGTGTGCTTGGTGTCTGATGGGGCTGTGGTACATTGTGTACTGTCAGTGGTGTGCGGTGTGTTGGGTGCCTGATGGGGGTGTGGTACATTGTGTACTGTCAGTGGTGTGTGGTGTGCTGGGTGCCTGATGGGGCTGTGGTACATTGTGTACTGTCAGAGGTGTGTGGTGTGCTGGGTGCCTGATGGGGGTGTGGTACATTGTGTACTGTCAGTGGTGTGCGGTGTGCTGGGTGCCTGATGGAGATGTGGTACATTGTATACTGTCAGTGGTGTGCGGTGTGCTGGGTCCCTGATGGGGGTGTGGTACATTGCGTACTGTCAGTGGTGTGCGGTGTGCTGGGTGTCTGATGGGGGAGTGGTACATTGTGTACTGTCAGTGGTGTCCGGTGTGCTGGGTGTCTGATGGGGGTGTGGTGCATTGTGTACTGTCAGTGGTGTGCGGTGTGCTGGGTGACTGATGGGGGTGTGGTACATTGTGTACTGTCAGTGGTGTGCGGTGTGTTGGGTGCCTGATGGGGGTGTGGTACATTTTGTACTGTCAGTGGTGTGCGGTGTGCTGGGTGCCTGATGGGGGTGTGGTACATTGTGTACTGTCAGTGGTGTGTGGTGTGCTGGGTGCCTGATGGGGGTGTGGTACATTGTGTACTGTCAGTGGTGTGCGGTGTGCTGGGTGGCTGATGGGGGTGTGGTACATTGTGTACTGTCAGTAGTGTCCGGTGTGCTGGGTGTCTGATGGGGCTGTGGTACATTGTGTACTGTCAGTGGTGTGTGGTGTGCTGGGTGACTGATGGGGCTGTGTGACATTGTGTACTGTCAGTGGTGTGCGGTGTGCTGGATGTCTGATGGGGGTGTGGTAAATTGTGTACCGTCAGTGGTGTGCTGGGTGTCTGATGGGGGTGTGGTACATTGTGTACTGTCAGTGGTGTGCTGGGTGCCTGATGGGGGTGTGGTACATTGTGTACTGTCAGTGGTGTGCGGTGTGCTGGGTGCGTGATGGGGGTGTGGTACATTGTGTACTGTCAGTGTTGAGCTGTGTGCTGGGTGCCTGATGGGGGTGTGGTACATTGTGTACTGTCAGTGGTGTGCGGCGTGCTGGGTGCCTGATGGGGGTGTGGTACATTGTGTACTGTCAGTGGTGTGTGGTGAGCTGGGTGTCTGATGGGGCTGTGGTACATTGTGTACTGTCAGTGGTGTGCGGTGTGCTGGGTGCTTGATGGGGGTGTGGTACATTGTGCACTTTCAGTGGTGTGTCGTGTGCTGGGTGACTGATGGGGGTGTGGTACATTGTGTAATGTCAGTGGTGTGCGGGGCGCTGGGTGTCTGATGGGGGTGTGGTACATTGTGTACTGTAAGTGGTGTGTGGTGTGCTGGGTGTCTGATGGGGCTGTGGTACATTGTGTACTGTCAGTGGTGTGCGGGGAGCTGGGTGTCTGATGGGGTTGTGGTACATTGTGTACTGTCAGTGTTGTGTGGTGTGCTGGGTGTCTGATGGGGCTGTGGTACATTGTGTACTGTCAGTGGTGTGCGGTGTGCTGGGTGTCTGATGGGGGTGTGATACATTGTGTACTGTCAGTGGTGTGCGGTGTTCTGTGTGTCTGATGGGGCTGTGGTACATTGTGTACTGTCAGTGGTGTGTGGTGTGCTGGGTGCCTGATGGGGCTGTGGTACATTGCGTAATGTCAGTGGTGTGCGGTGTGCTGGGTCTCTGACGGGGGTGTGGTACATTGTGTACTCTCAGTGGTGTGCGGTGTGCTGGGTGTCTGATGGGGCTGTGGTACATTGTGTACTGTCAGTGGTGTGCGGTGTGCTGGGTGCCTAATGGGGCTGTGGTATATTGTGTACTGTCAGTGGTGTGCGGTGTGCTGGGTGTCTGATGGGGGTGTGGTACATTGTGTAATGTCAGTGGTGTGCGGTGTGCTGGGTGCCTGATGGGGCTGTGGTACATTGTGCACTGTCAGTGGTGTGCGGTGTGCTGGGTGTCTGATGGGGGTATGGTACATTTTGTACTGTCAGTGGTGTGCGGTGTGCTGGGTGCCTGATGGGGGTGTGGTACATTGTGTACTGTCAGTGATGTGCAGTGTGCTGGGTGCCTGATGGGGGTGTGGTAAATTGTGTACTGTCAGTGGTGTGCGGTGTGCTGGGTGTCTGATGGGGGTGTGGTACATTGTGTACTGTCAGTGGTGTGCGGTGTGCTGGGTGTCTGATGGGGTTGTGCTACATTGTGTACTGTCAGTAGTGTGTGGTGTGCTGGGTGTCTGATGGGGGTGTGGTACATTGTGTACTGTCAGTGGTGTGCGGTGTGCTGGGTGTCTGATGGGGGTGTGGTACATTGTGTACTGTCAGTGGTGTGCGGTGTGCTGGGTGTCTGATGGGGTTGTGCTACATTGTGTACTGTCAGTAGTGTGTGGTGTGCTGGGTGTCTGATGGGGGTGTGGTACATTGTGTACTGTTAGTGGTGTCCGGTGTGCTTGACGAATGTGATATAAAATAGTTACTTTAGAGTTACTAGTTAATGTAATGTAGAAATAAGCCACTTTGATTCTTGCAGTTAGGGACAAAGGAATTTGAGACCGCATGGAAAAAGCAGGAAGAGGTGGGTCTACGAGAGTGATGCTGCATTGATAGGGGCCAGAGAAAGGGATTGGAAGTGAGCCAATCAGAATAGATCGAACAGGTCAGGAGGGACATAGGCTGACCTATGTCCGTCGAGTATTTGAAACTTGATACCATTTGAATTGATTTTGCAGAGATCCCTTTGTCTTTTAGTTCAGTCGTTTTCTGGGATGTAAGAAGCTGGATGTCTCTTACATTTCTGTAAGATGATTCAAGCTTGCAAGCTAAATAAATAACTTCTGTTTACGTGCGAATCCGTCTCAACTTTTATTGAGGCCAGACTGACAGAGAAAGAAATTTGGAGATCTACATTTGGTGCCGAAACCCGGGATTTCTCTGGGCGATCCTGATGCAACTGCGAAATCAGAATTAGACTGATTATGAACAGGAAGATGGGGAACAAAGGGCCCTCAATGTAGAACTGGAAAACGACCGCGCATTGATTGTTCCCCTCTTCTTATCGTCTGATTAGTCTGGTCACTCGCGGTTGGCACAGAAAGACCGCCTCGACGAAATCACAGGTCAGTCTGGGGATTAGCACTTTAATTGATGGGATTTCATATTGTTGTTTCGCCTTGGGTTAGGGGTTTGGGCTGATGGGACTTAAATAATGAAGGTTCAGTCTATTATCAGGGTTCAGAGGCTGATGGGACTTAATTAATGAAGGTTCAGTCCAGTATAACTGTTTTTAAATCTGAAGATGGTTCAACTCTATGTGTGAGTGTTTTAAATATATAGTTGATTAAGCTAAAATTGTCTCCTTGGACTGTAAAGTTCCGAGGTCTAGTTGAGATTGTGAGGAATGCTGCATATTGGTTGAAGCAGAAGTCTCTCAAAGGGTTAACAGCAGCAGGCGGAGTTGAAAACAGACAGTGCTTCTCACTCAGGCTTTGAGAGAACAGCAGCAGCCATAGTGTAATCGGATACCTTTCCTTTGAGTCAGTGAACACCAGCAAAGTTACGTTTTGAATTAATTAAAGGAAACCAGTGGGTTTCTCCACCTCTTTGATAAAAGTTATTATTTTCGAAAGCAATTGATTGAAATTGCCAGAATCTTAAATTTTACTTACTTGAAATAAGGTTTATCTCATTTTATCTGGAGATTAATAGAAACTTAAAGAAGATCATGGACACCATTTTAAAAAGTGTCAATCTGGAGATGATAATTGATTTTGCTAATACTTATGATAGTTGATTTTGCTAATACTTATGTGTATGTAACAGAAAAAAAACTTGTTAAAAGAAAAATTGTTAAGATAAAGAAATAATTAAGTTGTAAATGTTATACAAGTTTGTGTTAAGCAAATTGTAAATTTAGTTCTGAGTTGAGATCAGAGCTAAGCTTGCAAGTTGCAGTAATTCAATTTGAATTTTCAAACATTTTTAAGTTTAAAAAAAAAGAGAGCAAATAGAGAAAAGAAGGACACAGATCTTGAATGCGTTGAATAGCACATTTCAAAGGCCCATAAATCTTTCTGTTATCTTAGACCTAAAACCTAGGAAGATTGACGAGCCATAGGAATTTCTGGGGCGTTTTAATGAAATCTACCGGGGGCAGTCAGGCGATTTGCTGTATCAAAATGGTCAGAATTCCCCTCAATACTGTGCTATGTTAATGCATTGCCTACCACCTTCTGTGGTTACTGCTGTGAAATGTAATAACATGAATTGGACAGAGAACGACCCTTCCCAGATGGCAAGGGCAGTCAGATTTTACTGGAAGGGGGGTGTAGGCCAAGAAGGAGGCTCAGTTACAAAGGTTAAGACTGAGTATGTAATGAAAAAGGATGATCTGCGATCCCAACAAGCGGCAGAAATGGTAGTTTACCAGCAGGAGCTCCAATATAGTGACTTTGGGTGGGTGGATCAGCGAAGAGGAGGATGAGACAACAGTGCTATATTTCTATCACCCCCCAGTGGTGGACGTTAGACATTGAACAGTCACTGCATCACGTTACCCTGGCCTATGCCAGAACTGGACGAAACAGGGAGTTGGAGGACAAATACCGGCCATTACTTGAGACCGAATGGCCAGTCAAGGTTACAGCCACAGTCACGGGAAAAGAAGGTACAGCCGATTTTGTTACAATATCACCACATTTATGGCCACAGTCAGCTTCGGTAAGCCCTCATATTACACGTCAGGTCCATGACCAGTACCATGCCAGGGATATGGGGCGAATGGTCAGCATCTTACCGCAGCTCGTCAGAATAGGTATGAGATATACCTTTTGAACAATCCACGTCTGACATTTAAACACTGTACCACTATCAATCCAGCCTGTTTTCTTAGTGGTCCCCCTGTCCATGAAGACGCACCTGGCCACGACTGTTTAGCCTTGATTCAGGAAACTACCACAATAAGGGGCGATTTGAGTGACATTTCGTCAGAACAACCTGACATGATTATGTGTGGTCAAATATCCCACCGGGGTTTAGTTAATGACCTACTGCAGGCCCTCCTTCTGCCAGCGCAGATTTCCGTTATTAAATGCGCTGCCCACACGAATGGTACAACCCCAGTTGACGTTGGTAATGAACGAGCAGATTGTGCAGCGCGCACAGCCGCACAAATTCAGCAAGTGATGGTGCCTAAAATGTTAAGTCAGACTAAACGATCTACTATGAATGTGTCTGCTTCTGACAAGCCAATGCCAGACGTCATAAGGTTACAGGAGGACGCTCCTGAGAGTGATAAACAAATGTGGAAACGGTTAGGTTGTACATATGATTCTGTTTCCTCTTTATGGACCACGCCTGCACATCAGACTTGTATGTCTGATGTACTGGCTTTATGGGTCATCGAATGTGTACACTTTGCAACTCATTGTGGGGCTCGAGGGACTAGTGATTTGTTGCTGGACACTTGGTGGCACCCTAAAATGCAGGGGTTGGCCCAAAGTATCAGTAATCGGTGTTTGATTTGTCAGCAATATAACACCGGAAAAGGTATCCCTTGTGGGAAGGGGCAAACCCCGTTGCCCAGTGGTCCCTTTGAGACGCTCCAAATGGATTACATTGAGTTGGAAAGGTGTCAATGTTGCAAATATGTTTTGGTCATTGTGGATGTGTTCAGCAGATGGGTCGAGGCGTATCCGACTATCTATAGTAAAGCTGCTACTGTGGTTAAAGTCTTGATGAGGGAAATCATTCCCCGGTACGGTATACCAGCTCAGTTAAGTTCTGATAATGGGCCTCATTTTATTGGACAAATTAACAAGGAGTTTTGCTCCCAGTTGGGCATACGCCAGCAGTTACACTGTGCTTACAGACCGCAGGCAGCCGGGGTGGTTGAGAGACACAATCAGACCCTCAAAACTAAATTGGCTAAATTAAGAGCAGACACGGGACTGACATGGCTTAAGTTGCTCCCCGTTGCCCTCTTCCAGCTGCGGGTTACACCTGCGGGACCGGCCCGGCTCTCTCCCGCCGAGATTCTTTATGGCAGGCCTCTTAGAACTCCTTGGAGCCTGCAGGTTCCCAGACGGGTTCAGTTTCATCAGATGACTGAAGAAATGACCACCTATGTTCTAGCCCTTACGCAAGTGCTCAAGGAACTCCATGGCCCAGTCCGTGCGGCTCACCAGCCATTGCCCCAGTACCTAGCTCACTTTCAGTCCAGCCCGGTAGTTATGTCATGGTCAAAAATTGGACTAGGAAGGGGTCGGAGCCGCGATGGGACGGGCCCTTCCAAGTTCTCCTTACCACCCCCACAGCAGTTAAAGTGGAGGGGCGAAGTGCTTGGGTCCACCTACATCACTGTAAATTGAGTCCATCTCCACTACTGTAAAAGGTCGGATACTAACCTGCCTCCCTTCTCCAGTGCTATTTTACAGGTGTGGAGCATGATGGAGTGGCTACGCATCGTCTGTCTGATATTTGGCCTCACTTCGCTTGGCGTGTTATTGGCGATGGACATGGAAAAGGGGAATATTATGTATCTGTGTAGCCCCAACCAATCTACAAGGATACATCACCTATGCAAAGGTGATGTTCTTCACTGCCCCCATATACGAGGACATGGTATCGACTCATGGAAGGTCATCAAAGTTAAGGAGAATGCGGGAGTCATGAAGCAGCTGCACCGGTCCCGGCGATGGGAAGGGAACATTATATGGACATTGCCTTGTTTTTGGAATACATGTAAATTTGATTTTGGATGTGTTAAAAGTGGTACAATAAAGGTAACATCAGGCTGTCAGAAGAGTGTAGGAAGAGACCATGAGAAAGAGAAAGGGACTAGAGAGAGGACGGGGCGTGTGAGAAGGGAAGTACAGCTAGAACGTAGGTTACCGGGAGATACACTTAAGTTAATTAAAGGCCAAACTGAGGAAAACCCGGGTAGTATGAATCTCTTCTACCAGATTTACCACCGTCTGTATGGCCAGGGACGGGTTGTCTGCTACCCAAACCCCGCAGCGGTGTCTAGGTTATTTTCTGTTTCACCGCTTTGGGGCACTCCCCAAACGGTGGTTCATTGTCAGCGTTCCGAGCCATTGCCCGAGCACGTCACTCTTCCTTACGATCCAGATTCAGCACCACCGGCTATTTGCCTTCCCCTCCCTCGGGATAATTCCCATTCACAGTACGATAGGCTGCGACGGTGGAGGGCGTACATACCTAGCCACTTCACTCCCAATAGGGATTCCCGGTCGTACGAGAATTGCTTCAGCAGTGAAGGATATGGCTGTTTGCTGGTAGAGGTGGACACAAATATAACATGTCTGTTTCCCACCTGTACGGACAGGAGGTGCCATATCACCCAGGCGTCTGGCCAATGCGTTTGTTATAACACCACTTGCGTTCCATTGAACGCTGGCCTCCAGCTCCTTTGTGGCTGGGCGAATGTCTCTCATATCACTGTTGGGAATAGGGCTTTCTGCATTGCTGGGCGGCCCGAATGGGCATTTCAAAATTGGATAAACTGGGCTACTGGGAGGTCCTTACGCAACCGATATGCTGATTGTGATGCTAGTCTCCACACGGAACAAGGATACTACTTTTTATTTAATGGTACGACGACCAACGTTTTGTCACCCCATTTCCCCGCCGAATTGCTATAGGGACTCTAGTCCCTACCACAGTCCCCTGCTCTTCGGCGTGGAACCTGCATAATCAGTTAGCACGCCGGGCAGTCTCTGCTGAATTTTGCGAGAACTGGAAAAAACCTCAGGTTCTTGCACCCAACCGGGGCCACTCAGCCGGGTGGGGCATTCTGAGCGTATTGACACTGGGAGGTGTGGGGGGTTCCTTGGCTATTAGTGATCGGAATTATTTTATTTGCGGCCTTACCATCTTGGGAAATGAAACCTTGGGAGCCCTCGGGGCAATAACTAAGGAGTTGTCTCAGCTACGGTTGTTTGCAATGCAGAACCGGTATGCTCTTGACTATCTTCTGGCCCGTGAGGGTGGGGTATGCGCCATAGTACAGGGCAAGTGTATCATGGGTGTTCAGGACTTGACCGCTAACATTACTACATTTATGGATCGCATACGGGATCACTTGGACGGGATGCAGGATCCTGACTCTTGGGGTAACTGGGGATCTGGAGGATGGAAGGACTGGTTGATAAATATGGCCATGTATCTAGTGGTAGCTATCGGCTGCATCTTTGTGGGCCTGGCCATCCTTAAATGTGTGATGGGTAGAATGGGGGGTGCACTAGATCAGATCACCGCCCCAATCACCGAGAAAAAAAAATTAACTGTTAAAATCCATGAGGGTGAGGCAGATGAAGGGGGGCTAAGACAGGAATTGGAAATGCAGCGACGGATCTTTTTAGATGAGGGACCGTAGCTATAGATTGGATAGTTCGGTTATCATGGAATGATAAAAGGAGGGAATGACGAATGTGATATAAAATAGTTACTTTAGAGTTACTAGTTAATGTAATGTAGAAATAAGCCACTTTGATTCTTGCAGTTAGGGACAAAGGAATTTGAGACCGCATGGAAAAAGCAGGAAGAGGTGGGTCTATGAGAGTGATGCTGCATTGATAGGGGCCAGAGAAAGGGATTGGAAGTGAGCCAATCAGAATAGATCGAACAGGTCAGTAGGGACATAGGCTGACCTATGACGGTCCAGTATGTGAAACTTGATACCATTTGAATTGATTTTGCAGAGATCCCTTTGTCTTTTAGTTCAGTCGTTTTCTGGGATGTAAGAAGCTGGATGTCTCTTGCATTTCTGTAAGATGATTCAAGCTTGCAAGCTAAATAAATAACTTCTGTTTACGTGCGAATCCGTCTCAACTTTTATTGAGGCCAGACTGACAGAGAAAGAAATTTGGAGATCTACATGCTGGGTGTCTGATGTGGGTGTGGTACATTGTGTACTGTCAGTGGTGTGTGGTGTGCTGGGTCCCTGATGGGGCTGTGGTACATTGTGTACTGTCAGTGGTGTGCGGTGTGCTGGGTGTCTGATGGGGCTGTGGTACATTGTGTACTGTCAGTGGTGTGCGGTGTGCTGGGTGCCTGGTGGGGGTGTGGTACATTGTGTACTGTCAGTGGTGTGCGCTGTTCTGGGTGTCTGATGGGGGTGAGGTACATTGTGTACTGTCAGTGGAGTGTGGTGTGCTTGGTGTCTGATGGGATGTGGTACATTGTGTACTGTCAGTGGTGTGTGGTGTGCTTGGTGTCTGATGGGGGTGTGGTACATTGTGTACTGTCAGTGGTGTGCGGTATGCTGGGTGTCTGATCGGCCTGTTGTACATTGTGTACTGTTAGTGGTGTCCGGTGTGCTGGGTGTCTGATGGGGGTGTGGTACTTTGTGTACTGTCAGAGGTGTGTGGTGTGCTGGGTGCCTGATGGGGGTGTGGTACATTGTGTACTGTCAGTGGTGTGTGGTGTGCTTGGTGTCTGATGGGGGTGTGGTACATTGTGTACTGTCAGTGGTGTGCGGTATGCTGGGTGTCTGATGGGGCTGTGGTACATTGTGTACTGTTAGTGGTGTCCGGTGTGCTGGGTGTCTGATGGGGGTGTGGTACATTGTGTACTGTCAGTGGTGTGTGGTGTGCTGGGTGTCTGATGGGGGTGTGGTACATTGTGTACTGTCAGTGGTGTGTGGTGTACTGGGTGTCTGATGGGGGTGTGGTACATTGTGTACTGTCAGTGGTGTGTGGTGTGCTGGGTGCCTGATGGGGCTGTGGTACATTGTGTACTGTCAGTGGTGTGTGGTGAGCTGGGTGCCTGATGGGGGTGTGGTACATTGTGTACTGTCAGTGGTGTTCGGTGTGCTGGGTGCATGATGGGGGTGTGGTACATTGTGTACTGTCAGTGGTGTACGGTGTGCTGGGTGTCTGATGGGACTGTGGTACATTGTGTACTCTCAGAGGTGTGCGGTGTGCTGGGTGTCTGATGGGGGTGTGATACATTGTGTACTGTCAGTGGTGTGAGGTGTGCTGGGTGTCTGATGGGGTGTGGTACATTGTGTACTGTCAGTGTGTGCGGTGTGCTGGGTGTCTGATGAGTGTGTGGTACATTGTGTACTGTCAGTGATGTGCGGTGTGCTGGGTGTCTGATGGGGCTGTGGTACATTGTGTACTGTCAGTGGTGTGCGGTGTGCTGGGTGCTTGATGGGGGTGTGGTACATTGTGTTCTGTCAGTGATGTGCGGTGTGCTGGGTGTCTGATGGGGGTGTGGTACATTGTGTACTGTCAGTGGTGTGTGGTGAGCTGGATGTCTGATCGGGCTGTGGTACATTGTGTACTGTCAGTGGTGAGCGGTGGGCTGGGTGTCTGATGGGGCTGTGGTACATTGTGTACTGCCAGTGGTGTGCGGTGTGCTGGGTGTCTGATGGGGTTGTGGTACATTGTGTACTGTCAGTGGTGTGCGGTGTGCTGAGTGTCTGATGAGGCTGTGGTACATTGTGTACTGACAGTGGTGTGTGGTGTGCTCGGTGTCTGATGGGGCTGTGGTACATTGTGTACTGTCAGTGGTGTGTGGTGTGCTGGGTGTCTGATGGCGGTTTGGTACATTGTGTACTGTCAGTGGTGTGCGGTGAGCTGGGTGTCTGATGAGGGTGTTGGACATTGTGTACTGTCTGTGGTGTTTGGTGTGCTGGGTGCCTAATGGGGGTGTGGTACATTGTGTACTGTCAGTGGTGTGCGGTGAGCTGGGTGTCTGATGAGGGTGTTGTACATTGTGTACTGTAAGTGGTGTGTGGTGTGCTGGGTGCCTGATGGGGATGTGGTACATTGTGTACTGTCAGTGGTGTGCTGGGTGTCTGATGGGGGTGTGGTACATTGTGTACTGTCAGTGGTGTGCGGTGTGCTGGGTGTCTGATGGGGCTGTGGTACATTGTGTACTGTCAGTGGTGTGTGGTGTGCTGGGCGTCTGATGGGGTTGTGGTACATTGTGTACTGTTAGTTGTGTGCAGTGTGCTGGGTGTCTGATGGGGGTGTGGTACATTGTGTACCGTCAGTGGTGTGCGGTGGGCTGGGTGTCTGATGGGACTGTGGTACATTGTGTACTGTCAGTGGTGTGCGGTGTGCTGGGTGCCTGATGGGGCTGTGGTACATTGGGTACTGCCAGTGGTGTGCGGTATGCTGGGTGCCTGTTGGGGGTGTGGTACATTGTGTTCCGTCAGTGATGTGCGATGTGCTGGGTGTCTGATGGGGGTGTGGTACATTGTGAACTGTAAGTGGTGTGTGGTGTGCTGGGTGTCTCATGGGGCTGTGGTACATTGTGTACTGTCAGTGGTGTGCGGTGTGCTATGTGCCTGTTGGGGGGGGTGGTACATTGTGTTCTGTCAGTGATGTGCGGTGAGCTGGGTGTCTGATGGGGGTGTGGTACATTGTGAACTGTCAGTTGTGAGCGGTGTGCTGGGTGTCTGATGGGGGTGTGGTACATTGTGTACTGTCAGTGGTGTGCGGTGTGCTGGGTGCCTGGTGAGGGTGTGGTACATTGTGTACTGTCAGTGGTGTGCGGTGTGCTGGGTGTCTGATGGGGGTGTGGTACATTGTGTACTGTCAGGGCTGTGCGGTGTGCTGGGTGTCTGATGGGGGTGTGGTACATTGTGTACTGTCAGTGGTGTGTGGTGTGCTGGGTGTCTGATGGGGGTGTGGTACATTGTGTACTGTCAGTGGTGTGCGGTGTGCTGGGTGTCTGATGGGGGTGTGGTACAATGTGTACTGTCAGTGGTGTGCAGTGTGCTGGGTGTCTGATGGGGCTGTGGTACATTGTGTACTGTCAGTGGTGTGCAGTGTGCTGGGTGCCTGATGGGGGTGTGGCACATTGTGTACTGTCCGTGCTGTGCGGTGTCCTGGGTGCCTGATGGGGGTGTGGTACATTGTGTACTGTCAGTGGTGTGCGGTGTGCTGGGCGTCTGATGGGGTTGTGGTACATTGTGTACTGTCAGTGGTGTGCGGTGTGCTGGGCGTCTGATGGGTGTGTGGTACATTGTGTACTGTCAGTGGTGTGCGGTGTGCTGGGCGTCTGATGGGATTGTGGTACATTGTGTACTGTCAGTGGTGTGCAGTGTGCTGGGTGTCTGATGGGGGTGTGGTACATTGTGTACCGTCAGTGGTGTGCGGTGTGCTGGGTGTCTGATGGGGGTGTGGTACATTGTGTACTGTCAGTGGTGTGCGGTGTGCTGGGTGTCTGCTGGGGGTGTGGTACATTGTGTACTGTCAGTGTTGTGCGGTGTGCTGGGTGCCTGATGGGGGTGTGGTACATTGTGTACTGTCAGTGGTGTGCGGTGTGTTGGGTGTCTGATGGGGGTGTGGTACATTGTGTACTGTCAGTGCTGTGCGGTGTGCTGGGTGTCTGATGGGGCTGTGGTACATTGTGTACTGTCAGTGGTGTGTGGAGTGCTGGGTGTCTGATGGGGTGTGGTATATTGCGTACTGTCAGTGGTGTGTTGTGTGATGGGTGTCTGATGGGGGTGTGGTATATTGTGTATTGTCAGTGGTGTGCGGTGTGCTGAGTGTCTGATGGGGCTGTGGTACATTGTGTACTGTCAGTGGTGTGCGGTGTGCTGGGTGTCTGATGGGGCTGTGGTACATTCTGTACTGTCAGTGGTGTGCGGTGTGCTGGGTGTCTGATGGGGGTGTGGTACATTGTGTACTGTCAGTGGTGTGCGGTGTGCTGGGTGTCTGATGGGGCTGTGGTAAATTGTGTACTGTCAGTGGTGTGTGGTGTGCTGGGTGCCTGATGGGGGTGTGGTACATTGTGTACTGTCAGTGGTGTGCGGTGTGCTGGGTGCCTGATGGGGGTGTGGTACATTGTGTACTGTCAGTGTTGTGTGGTGTGCTGGGTGTCTGATAGGGATGTGGTACATTGTGTACTGTCAGTGGTGTGCGGTGTGCTGTGTGCCTGATGGGGCTGTGGTACATTGTGTAATGTCAGTGGTGTGTGGTGTGCTGGGTGTCTGATGGGGATGTGGTACATTGTGTACTGTCAGTGGTGTGCGGGTGCTGGGTGTCTGATGGGGGTGTGGTACATTGTGTACTGTCAGTGGTGTGCGGTGTGCTGGGTGCCTGATGGGGGTGTGGTACATTGTGTACTTTCAGTGGTGTGCGGTGTGCTGGGTGCCTGATAGGGGTGTGGTACATTGTGTACTGTCTGTGGTGTGTGGTGTGCTGGGTGTCTGATCGGAGTGTGGTACATTGTGTACTGTCAGTGGTGTGCGGTGTGCTGGATGTCTGATGGGTGTGTGGTACATTGTGTACTGTCAGTGGTGTGTGGTGTGCTGGGTGTCTGATGGGGGTGTGGTACATTGTGCACTGTCAGTGGTGTGTGGTGTGCTGGGTGTCTGATGGGGCTGTGGTACATTGTGTACTGTCAGTGGTGTGCAGTGTGCTGGGTGTCTGATGGTGCTGTGGTACATTGTGTACTGTCAGTGGTGTGCGGTGTGCTGGGTGCCTGATGGGGATGTGGTACATTGTGTATTGTCAGTGGTGTGTGGTGTGCTGGGTGCCTGATGGGGCTGTGGTACATTGTGTACTGTCAGTGGTGTGCGGTGAGCTGGGTGTCTAATGGTTCTGTGGTACATTGTGTACTGTCAGTGGGGTGCGGTGACCTGGGTGTCTGATGGGGGTGAGGTACATTGTGTACTGTCAGTGGTGTGTGGTGTGCATGGTGTCTGATGGGGGTGTGGTACATTGTGTACTGTCAGTGGTGTGCGGTGTGCTGGGTGTCTGATGGGGGTGAGGTACATTGTGTACTGTCAGTGGTGTGCGGTGTGCTGGGTCCCTGATGGGGGTGTGGTACATCGTGTACTGTCAGTGGTGTGCAGTGTGCTGGGTGTCTGATGGGGGTGTGGTACATTGTGTACTGTCAGTGGTGTGCGGTGTGCTTGGTGTCTGGTGGGGGTGTGGTACATTGTGTACTGTCAGTGGTGTGCGGTGAGCTGGGTGTCAGCTTGGGGTGTGGTACATTGTGTACTGTCAGTGGTGTGCGGTGTGCTTTGTTTCTGATGGGGGGGTGGTACATTGTGTACTGTCAGTGGTTTGCGGTGTGCTGGGTGTCTAATGGGGTTGTGGTACATTGTGTACTGTCAGTGGTGTGCTGGGTGTCTGATGGGGGTGTGGTACATTGTGTACTGTCAGTGGTGTGCGGTGTGCTGGGTGCCTTATGGGGGTGTGGTACATTGTGTACTGTCAGTGGTGTGCGGTGTGCTGGGTGCCTGATGGGGCTGTGGTACATTGTGTACTGTCAGTGGTGTGTTGTGTGCTGGGTGTCTGATGGGGGTGTGGTACATTGTGTACTGTCAGTGGTGTGCGGAGTGCTGGGTGCCTGATGGGGGTGTGGTACATTGTGTACTGTCAGTGGTGTGCGGTGTGCTGGGTGTCTGATGGGGGTGAGGTACGTTGTGTACTGTCAGTGGTGTGCGTTGTGCTGGGTGTCTGATGCGGGTGTGGTACATTGTGTACTGTCAGTGGTGTGCAGTGTGCTGGGTGCCTGATGGGGGTGTGGTACAATGTGTACTGTCAGTGGTGTGCTGTGTGCTGGGTGTCTGATGGAGGTGTGGTACATTGTGTACAGTCAGTGGTGTGCAGTGTGCTGGGTGTCTGATGGGGCTGTGGTACATTGTGTACTGTCAGTGGTGTGCGGTGAGCTGGGTGCCTGATGGGGATGTGGTACGTTGTGTACTGTCAGTGGTTTGCGGTGAGCTGGGTGCCTGATGGGGATGTGGTACATTGTGTACTGTCAGTGGAGTGCGTTGCGCTGGGTGCCTGATGGGGGTGTGGTACATTGTGTACTGTCAGTGGTGTGCCGTGTGCTGGGTGCCTGATGGGGGTGAGGTACATTGTGTACTGTCAGTGGTGTGCGGTGAGCTGTGTGTCAGATGGGGGTGTGGTACATTGTGTACTGTCAGTGGTGTGCGGTGTGCTGGGTGCCTGATGAGGGTGTGGTACATTGTGTACTGTCACTGGTGTGCGGTGTGCTGAGTGTCTGATGAGGGTGTGGTACATTGTGTACTGTCAGTGGTGTGCAGTGAGCTGGGTGTCTGATGGGGGTGTGGTACATTGTGTACTGTCAGTGGTGTGCGGTGTGCTGGGTGTCTGATGGGGGTGTGGTACATTGTGTACTGTCAGTGGTGTGCGGTGTGCTGGGTGTCTGATGGGGGTGTGGTACATTGTGTACTGTCAGTGGTGTGTGGTGTGCTGGGTGCCTGATGGGGGTGTGGTACATTCTGTACTGTCAGTGGTGTGTGGTGTGCTGGGTGTCTGATGGGGGTGTGGTACATTGTGTACTGTCAGTGGTGTGCGGTGTGCTGGGTGTCTTTTGGGGTATGGTACATTGTGTGCTGTCAGTGGTGTGCGGTGTGCTGGGCGTCTGATGGGGTTGTGGTACATGGTGTACTGTCAGTGGTGTGCAGTGTGCTGGGTGTCTCATGGGGGTGTGGTACATTGTGTACTGTCAGTGGTGTGCGGTGTGCTGGGTGTCTGATGGGACTGTGGTACATTGTGTACTGTCAGTGGTGTGCGGTGTGTTGGTTGTCTGATGGGGCTGTGATACATTGTGTACTGTCAGTGGTGTGCGGTATGCTGGGTGCCTGTTGGGGGTGTGGTAAATTGTGTTCTGGCAGTGATGTGCGGTGTGCTGGGTGTTTGATGCGGGTGTGGTACATTGTGTACTGTCAGTGCTGTGCGGTGTGCTGGGTGTCTGATGGGGGTGTGGTACATTGTGTACTGTCAGTTGTGTGCGGTGTGCTGGGTGCCTGATGGAGGTGTGGAACATTGTGTACTGTCAGTGGTGTGCGGTGTGCTGGCTGTCTGATGGGACTGTGGTACATTGTGCACTGTCAGTGGTGTGTGGTGTGCTGGGTGCCTGATGGGTGTGTGGTACATTGTGTACTGTCAGTGGTGTGCGGTGTGCTGGGCGTCTGATGGGGTTGTGGTACATTGTGTACTGTCAGTGGTGAGCGGTGTGCTGGGTGTCTGATGGGGCTGTGGTACATTGTGTACCGTCAGTGGTGTGCGGTGTGCTGGGTGACTGATGGGACTGTGGTACATTGTGTACTGTCAGTGGTGTGCGGTGTGTTGGGTGTCTGATGGGGCTGTGGTACATTGTGTACTGTCAGTGGTTTGCGGTGTGCTGGGTGCCTGATGGGGCTGTCGTACATTGTGTACTGTCAGTGGTGTGCTGGGTGTCTGATGGGGGTGTGGTACATTGTGTACTGTCAGTGGTGTGCTGGGTGTCTGATGGGGGTGTGGTACATTGTGTACTGTCAGTGGTGTGCGGTGTGCTGGGTGCCTTATGGGGGTGTGGTACATTGTGTACTGTCAGTGGTGTGTGGTGTGCTGGGTGTCTGATGGGGGTGTGGTACATTGTGTACTGTCAGTGGTGTGCGGTGTGCTGGGTGTCTGATGGGGGTGTGGTACATTGTGTACTGTCAGTGGTGTGCGGTGTGCTGGGTGTCTGATGGGGCTGTGGTACATTGTGTACTGTCAGTGGTGTGCGGTGTGCTGGGTGTCTGAATGGGAAGAGGTACATTGTGTACTGTCAGTGGTGTGCGGTGTGCTGGGTGCCTGATGGGGGTGTGGTACATTGTGTACTGTCAGTGGTGTGCGGTGTGCTGGGTGCCCGACGGGGCTGTGGTACATTGTGTACTGTCAGTGGTGTGTTGTGTGCTGGGTGTCTGATGGGGGTGTGGTACATTGTGTACTGTCAGTGGTGTGCGGAGTGCTGGGTGCCTGATGGGGGTGTGGTACATTGTGTAGTGTCACTGGTGTGTGGTGTGCTGGGTGTCTGATGGGGGTGTGGTACATTGTGTACTGTCAGTGGTGTGCGGTGTGCTGGGTGCCTGATGAGGCTGTGGTACATTGTGTACTGTCAGTGGTGTGCTGTGTGCTGGGTGCCTGATGGGGGTGTGGTACATTGTGTACTGTCAGTGGTGTGCAGTGTGCTGGGTGTCTGATGAGGCTGTGGTACATTGTGTACTGTCAGTGGTGTGCGGTGAGCTGGGTGCCTGATGGGGATGTGGTACGTTGTGTACTGTCAGTGGTTTGCGGTGAGCTGGGTGCCTGATGGGGATGTGGTACATTTTGTACTGTCAGTGGAGTGCGTTGCGCTGGGTGCCTGATGGGGGTGTGGCACATTGTGTACTGTCAGTGGTGTGCCGTGTGCTGGGTGCCTGATGGGGGTGAGGTACATTGTGTACTGTCAGTGGTGTGCGGTGAGCTGTGTGTCAGATGGGGGTGTGGTACATTGTGTACTGTCAGTGGTGTGCGGTGTGCTGGGTGTCTGATGGGGGTGTGGTTCATTGTGTACTGTCAGTGGTGTGTGGTGTGCTGGGTGCCTGATGGGGGTGTGGTACATTGTGTACTGTCAGTGGTGTGCGGTGTGCTGGGTGTCTGATGGGGGTGTGGTACATTGTGTACTGTCAGTGGTGTGCGGTGTGCTGGGTGTCTGATGGGGGTGTGGTACATTGTGTACTGTCAGTGGTGTGTGGTGTGCTGGGTGCCTGATGGGGGTGTGGTACATTCTGTACTGTCAGTGGTGTGTGCTGTGCTGGGTGTCTGATGGGGGTGTGGTACATTGTGTACTGTCAGTGGTGTGCGGTGTGCTGGGTGTCTGATGGGGGTATGGTACATTGTGTGCTGTCAGTGGTGTGCGGTGTGCTGGGTGTCTGATGGGAATGTGATACATTGTGTACTGTCAGTGGTGTGCGGTATGCTGGGTGCCTGTTGGGTGTGTGGTACATGGTGTTCTGTCAGTGATGTGCGGTGTGCTGGGTGTTTGATGCGGGTGTGGTACATTGTGTACTGTCAGTGCTGTGCGGTGTGCTGGATGTCTGATGGGGGTGTGGTACATTGTGTACTGTCAGTGGTGTGCGGTGTGCTGGGTGTCTGATGGGGGTGTGGTACATTGTGTACTGTCAGTGGTGAGCGGTGTGCTGGGAGTCTGATGGGGCTGTGGTACATTGTGTACTGTCAGTGGTGTGTGGTGTGCTGGGTGCCTGATGGGTGTGTGGTACATTGTGTACTGTCAGTGGTGTGCGGTGTGCTGGGTGCCTGATGGGTGTGTGGTACATTGTGTACTGTCAGTGGTGTGCGGTGTGCTGGGCGTCTGATGGGGTTGTGGTACATTGTGTACTGTCAGTGGTGAGCGGTGTGCTGGGTGTCTGATGGGGCTGTGGTACATTGTGTACCGTCAGTGGTGTGCGGTGTGCTGGGTGACTGATGGGGCTGTGGTACATTGTGTACTGTCAGTGGTGTGCGGTGTGTTGGGTGTCTGATGGGGCTGTGGTACATTGTGTACTGTCAGTGGTTTGCGGTGTGCTGGGTGCCTGATGGGGCTGTCGTACATTGTGTACTGTCAGTGGTGTGCTGGGTGTCTGATGGGGGTGTGGTACATTGTGTACTGTCAGTGGTGTGCTGGGTGCCTGATGGGGGTGTGGTACATTGTGTACTGTCAGTGGTGTGCGGTGTGCTGGGTGCCTTATGGGGGTGTGGTACATTGTGTACTGTCAGTGGTGTGTGGTGTGCTGGGTGTCTGATGGGGGTGTGGTACATTGTGTACTGTCAGTGGTGTGTGGTGTGCTGGGTGTCTGATGGGGGTGTGGTACATTGTGTACTGTCAGTGGTGTGCGGTGTGCTGGGTGTCTGATGGGGCTGTGGTACATTGTGTACTGTCAGTGGTGTGCGGTGTGCTGGGTGTCTGAATGGGATGAGGTACATTGTGTACTGTCAGTGGTGTGCGGTGTGCTGGGTGCCTGATGGGGGTGTGGTACATTGTGTACTGTCAGTGGTGTGCGGTGTGCTGGGTGCCTGATGGGGCTGTGGTACATTGTGTACTGTCAGTGGTGTGTTGTGTGCTGGGTGTCTGATGGGGGTGTGGTACATTGTGTACTGTCAGTGGTGTGCGGAGTGCTGGGTGCCTGATGGGGGTGTGGTACATTGTGTAGTGTCACTGGTGTGTGGTGTGCTGGGTGTCTGATGGGGGTGTGGTACATTTTGTACTGTCAGTGGTGTGCGGTGTGCTGGGTGCCTGATGAGGCTGTGGTACATTGTGTACTGTCAGTGGTGTGCTGTGTGCTGGGTGCATGATGGGGGTGTGGTACATTGTGTACTGTCAGTGGTGTGCAGTGTGCTGGGTGTCTGATGAGGCTGTGGTACATTGTGTACTGTCAGTGGTTTGCGGTGAGCTGGGTGCCTGATGGGGATGTGGTACATTTTGTACTGTCAGTGGAGTGCGTTGCGCTGGGTGCCTGATGGGGGTGTGGTACATTGTGTACTGTCAGTGGTGTGCCGTGTGCTGGGTGCCTGATGGGGGTGAGGTACATTGTGTACTGTCAGTGGTGTGCGGTGAGCTGTGTGTCAGATGGGGGTGTGGTACATTGTGTACTGTCAGTGGTGTGCGGTGTGCTGGGTGTCTGATGGGGGTGTGGTACATTGTGTACTGTCAGTGGTGTGCGGTGTGCTGGGTGTCTGATGGGGGTGTGGTACATTGTGTACTGTCAGTGGTGTGTGGTGTGCTGGGTGCCTGATGGGGGTGTGGTACATTCTGTACTGTCAGTGGTGTGTGCTGTGCTGGGTGTCTGATGGGGGTCTGGTACATTGTGTACTGTCAGTGGTGTGCGGTGTGCTGGAAGTCTGATGGGGGTATGGTACATTGTGTGCTGTCAGTGGTGTGCGGTGTGCTGGGTGTCTGATGGGACTGTGGTACATTGTGTACTGTCAGTGGTGTGCGGTATGCTGGGTGCCTGTTGGGGGTGTGGTACATAGTGTTCTGTCAGTGATGTGCGGTGTGCTGGGTGTTTGATGCGGGTGTGGTACATTGTGTACTGTCAGTGCTGTGCGGTGTGCTGGATGTCTGATGGGGGTGTGGTACATTGTGTACTGTCAGTGGTGTGCGGTGTGCTGGGTGTCTGATGGGGGTGTGGTACATTGTGTACTGTCAGTGGTGAGCGGTGTGCTGGGAGTCTGATGGGGCTGTGGTACATTGTGTACTGTCAGTGGTGTGTGGTGTGCTGGGTGCCTGATGGGTGTGTGGTACATTGTGTACTGTCAGTGGTGTGCGGTGTGCTGGGCGTCTGATGGGGTTGTGGTACATTGTGTACTGTCAGTAGTGTGTGGTGTGCTGGGTGTCTGATGGGTGTGTGGTACATTGTGTACTGTCAGTGGTGTGCGGTGTGCTGGGCGTCTGATGGGGTTGTGGTACATTGTGTACTGTCAGTGGTGTGCGGTGTGCTGGGCGTCTGATGGGGTTGTGGTACATTGTGTACTGTCAGTGGTATGCGGTGTGTTAGGTGTCTGATGGGGCTGTGGTACATTGTGTACTGTCAGTGGTTTGCGGTGTGCTGGGTGCCTGATGGGGCTGTCGTACATTGTGTACTGTCAGTGGTGTGCTGGGTGTCTGATGGGGGTGTGGTACATTGTGTACTGTCAGTGGTGTGCTGGGTGTCTGATGGGGGTGTGGTACATTGTGTACTGTCAGTGGTGTGCGGTGTGCTGGGTGCCTTATGGGGGTGTGGTACATTGTGTACTGTCAGTGGTGTGCGGTGTGCTGGGTGTCTGATGGGGCTGTGGTACATTGTGTACTGTCAGTGGTGTGCGGTGTGCTGGGTGTCTGATGGGGATGAGGTACATTGTGTACTGTCAGTGGTGTGCGGTGTGCTGGGTGCCTGATGGGGGTGTGGTACATTGTGTACTGTCAGTGGTGTGCGTTGTGCTGGGTACCTGATGGGGCTGTGGTACATTGTGTACTGTCAGTGGTGTGTTGTGTGCTGCGTGTCTGATGGGGGTGTGGTACATTGTGTACTGTCAGTGGTGTGCGGAGTGCTGGGTGCCTGATGGAGGTGTGGTACATTGTGTACTGTCAGTGGTGTGTGGTGTGCTGGGTGTCTGATGGGGGTGTGGTACATTGTGTACTGTCAGTGGTGTGCGGTGTGCTGGGTGCCTGATGAGGCTGTGGTACATTGTGTACTGTCAGTGGTGTGCTGTGTGCTGGGTGCCTCATGGGGGTGTGGTACATTGTGTACTGTCAGTGGTGTGCAGTGTGCTGGGTGTCTGATGGGGCTGTGGTACATTGTGTACTGTCAGTGGTGTGCGGTGATCTGGGTGCCTGATGGGGATGTGGTACGTTGTGTACTGTCAGTGGTTTGCGGTGAGCTGGGTGCCTGATGGGGATGTGGTACATTGTGTACTGTCAGTGGAGTGCGTTGCGCTGGGTGCCTGATGGGGGTGTGGTACATTGTGTACTGTCAGTGGTGTGCGGTGTGCTGAGTGTCTGATGAGGGTATGGTACATTGTGTACTGTCAGTGGTGTGCGGTGTGCTGGGTGTCTGATGGGGGTGTGGTACATTGTGTACTGTCAGTGGTGTGTGGTGTGCTGGGTGCCTGATGTGGGTGTGGTACATTGTGTACTGTCAGTGGTGTGCGGTGTGCTGGGTGTCTGATGGGGGTGTGGTACATTGTGTACTGTCAGTGGTGTGCGGTGTGCTGGGTGTCTGATGGGGTGTGGTACATTGTGTACTGTCAGTGGTGTGTGGTGTGCTGGGTGCCTGATGGGGGTGTGGTACATTCTGTACTGTCAGTGGAGTGTGCTGTGCTGGGTGTCTGATGGGGGTGTGGTACATTGTGTACTGTCAGTGGTGTGCGGTGTGCTGGGTGTCTGATGGGGGTATGGTACATTGTGTGCTGTCAGTGGTGTGCGGTGTGCTGGGTGTCTGATGGGACTGTGGTACATTGTGTACTGTCAGTGGTGTGCGGTATGCTGGGTGCCTGTTGGGGGTGTGGTACATTGTGTACTGTCAGTGGTGTGCGGTGTGCTGGGTGCCTGATGGGGGTGTGGTACATTGTGTACTGTCAGTGGTGTGCGTTGTGCTGGGTACCTGATGGGGCTGTGGTACATTGTGTACTGTCAGTGGTGTGTTGTGTGCTGCGTGTCTGATGGGGGTGTGGTACATTGTGTACTGTCAGTGGTGTGCGGAGTGCTGGGTGCCTGATGGAGGTGTGGTACATTGTGTACTGTCAGTGGTGTGTGGTGTGCTGGGTGTCTGATGGGGGTGTGGTACATTGTGTACTGTCAGTGGTGTGCGGTGTGCTGGGTGCCTGATGAGGCTGTGGTACATTGTGTACTGTCAGTGGTGTGCTGTGTGCTGGGTGCCTGATGGGGGTGTGGTACATTGTGTACTGTCAGTGGTGTGCAGTGTGCTGGGTGTCTGATGGGGCTGTGGTACATTGTGTACTGTCAGTGGTGTGCGGTGATCTGGGTGCCTGATGGGGATGTGGTACGTTGTGTACTGTCAGTGGTTTGCGGTGAGCTGGGTGCCTGATGGGGATGTGGTACATTGTGTACTGTCAGTGGAGTGCGTTGCGCTGGGTGCCTGATGGGGGTGTGGTACATTGTGTACTGTCAGTGGTGTGCGGTGTGCTGAGTGTCTGATGAGGGTATGGTACATTGTGTACTGTCAGTGGTGTGCGGTGTGCTGGGTGTCTGATGGGGGTGTGGTACATTGTGTACTGTCAGTGGTGTGTGGTGTGCTGGGTGCCTGATGTGGGTGTGGTACATTGTGTACTGTCAGTGGTGTGCGGTGTGCTGGGTGCCTGATTAGGCTGTGGTACATTGTGTACTGTCAGTGGTGTGCGGTGTGCTGGGTGTCTGATGGGGGTATGGTACATTGTGTGCTGTCAGTGGTGTGCGGTGTGCTGGGTGTCTGATGGGACTGTGGTACATTGTGTACTGTCAGTGGTGTGCGGTATGCTGGGTGCCTGTTGGGGGTGTGGTACATTGAGTACTGTCAGTGCTGTGCGGTGTGCTGGATGTCTGATGGGGGTGAGGTACATTGTGTACTGTCAGTGGTGTGCGGTGTGCTGGGTGTCTGATGGGGGTGTGGTACATTGTGTACTGTCAGTGGTGAGCGGTGTGCTGGGAGTCTGATGGGGCTGTGGTACATTGTGTACTGTCAGTGGTGTGTGGTGTGCTGGGTGCCTGATGGGTGTGTGGTACATTGTGTACTGTCAGTGGTGTGTGGTGTGCTGGGCGTCTGATGGGGTTGTGGTACATTGTGTACTGTCAGTCGTGTGTGGTGTGCTGGGTGCCTGATGGGTGTGTGGTACATTGTGTACTGTCAGTGGTGTGCGGTGTGCTGGGCGTCTGATGGGGTTGTGGTACATTGTGTACTGTCAGTGGTGTGCGGTGTGCTGGGCGTCTGATGGGGTTGTGGTACATTGTGTACTGTCAGTGGTGAGCGGTGTGCTGGGTGTCTGATGGGGCTGTGGTACATTGTGTAATGTCAGTGGTGTGCGGTGTGCTGGGTGACTGATGGGACTGTGGTACATTGTGTACTGTCAGTGGTGTGCGGTGTGTTCGGTGTCTGATGGGGCTGTGGTACATTGTGTACTGTCAGTGGTGTGTGGTGAGCTGAGTGTCTGATGGGACTGTGGTACATTGTGTACTGTCAGTGGTGTGCGGTGTGTTCGGTGTCTGATGGGGCTGTGGTACATTGTGTACTGTCAGTGGTGTGTGGTGAGCTTAGTGTCTGATGGGGCTGTGGTACATTGTGTACTGTCAGTGGTGTGCGGTGTGCTGGGTGTCTGATGGGGGTGTGGTACATTGTGTACTGTCAGTGGTGTGTGGTGTGCTGGGTGCCTGATGGGGGTGTGGTACATTCTGTAGTGTCAGTGGTGTGTGGTGTGCTGGGTGTCTGATGGGGGTGTGGTACATTGTGTACTGTCAGTGGTGTGCGGTGTGCTGGGTGTCTGATGGGGGTATGGTACATTGTGTGCTGTCAGTGGTGTGCGGTGTGCTGGGCGTCTGATGGGGTTGTGGTACATGGTGTACTGTCAGTGGTGTGCAGTGTGCTGGGTGTCTCATGGGGGTGTGGTACATTGTGTACTGTCAGTGGTGTGCGGTGTGCTGGGTGTCTGATGGGACTGTGGTACATTGTGTACTGTCAGTGGTGTGCGGTGTGTTGGTTGTCTGATGGGGCTGTGGTACATTGTGTACTGTCAGTGGTGTGCGGTATGCTGGGTGCCTGTTGGGGGTGTGGTACATTGTGTTCTGGCAGTGATGTGCGGTGTGCTGGGTGTTTGATGCGGGTGTGGTACATTGTGTACTGTCAGTGCTGTGCGGTGTGCTGGGTGTCTGATGGGGGTGTGGTACATTGTGTACTGTCAGTGGTGTGCGGTGTGCTGGGTGCCTGATGGGGGTGGGGTACATTGTGTACTGTCAGTGGTGTGCAGTGTGCTGGGTGCCTGATGGGGGAGTGGTACATTGTGTACTGTCCGTGCTGTGCGGTGTGCTGGGTGCCTGATGGGGGTGTGGTACATTGTGTACTGTCAGTGGTGTGTGGTGTGCTGGGTGCCTGATGGGGGTGTGGTACATTGTGTACTGTCAGTGGTGTGCGGTGTGCTGGGTGCCTGATGGGGGTGTGGTACATTGTGTACTGTCAGTGGTGTGTGGTGTGCTTGGTGTCTGATGGGGGTGTGGTACATTGTGTACTGTCAGTGGTGTGCGGTATGCTGGGTGTCTGATGGGGCTGTGGTACATTGTGTACTGTTAGTGGTGTCCGGTGTGCTGGGTGTCTGATGGGGGTGTGGTACATTGTGTACTGTCAGTGGTGTGTGGTGTGCTGGGTGTCTGATGGGGGTGTGGTACATTGTGTACTGTCAGTGGTGTGTGGTGTACTGGGTGTCTGATGGGGGTGTGGTACATTTTATACTGTCAGTGGTGTGTGGTGTGCTGGGTGCCTGATGGGGCTGTGGTACATTGTGTACTGTCAGTGGTGTGTGGTGAGCTGGGTGCCTGATGGGGGTGTGGTATATTGTGTACTGTCAGTGGTGTTCGGTGTGCTGGGTGCATGATGGGGGTGTGGTACATTGTGTACTGTCAGTGGTGTGCGGTGTGCTGGGTGTCTGATGGGACTGTGGTACATTGTGTACTCTCAGAGGTGTGCGGTGTGCTGGGTGTCTGATGGGGGTGTGATACATTGTGTACTGTCAGTGGTGTGAGGTGTGCTGGGTGTCTGATGGGGGTGTGGTACATTGTGTACTGTCAGTGTGTGCGGTGTGCTGGGTGTCTGATGAGTGTGTGGTACATTGTGTACTGTCAGTGATGTGCGGTGTGCTGGGTGTCTGATGGGGCTGTGGTACATTGTGTACTGTCAGTGGTGTGCGGTGTGCTGGGTGCTTGATGGGTGTGTGGTACATTGTGTTCTGTCAGTGATGTGCGGTGTGCTGGGTGTCTGATGGGGGTGTGGTACATTGTGTACTGTCAGTGGTGTGTGGTGAGCTGGATGTCTGATCGGGCTGTGGTACATTGTGTACTGCCAGTGGTGTGCAGTGTGCTGGGTGTCTGATGGGGCTGTGGTACATTGTGTACTGTCAGTGGTGAGCGGTGTGCTGGGTGTCTGATGGGGCTGTGGTGCATTGTGTACTGCCAGTGGTGTGCGGTGTGCTGGGTGTCTGATGGGGCTGTGGTACATTGTGTACTGTCAGTGGTGTGCGGTGTGCTGAGTGTCTGATGGGGCTGTGGTACATTGTGTACTGACAGCGGTGTGTGGTGTGCTCGGTGTCTGATGGGGCTGTGGTACATTGTGTACTGTCAGTGGTGTGTGGTGTGCTGGGTGTCTGATGGCGGTTTGGTACATTGTGTACTGTCAGTGGTGTGCGGTGAGCTGGGTGTCTGATGAGGGTGTTGGACATTGTGTACTGTCTGTGGTGTTTGGTGTGCTGGGTGCCTAATGGGGGTGTGGTACATTGTGTACTGTCAGTGGTGTGTGGTGTGCTGGGTGCCTGATGGGGCTGTGGTACATTGTGTACTGTCAGTGGTGTGCTGGGTGTCTGATGGGGGTGTGGTACATTGTGTACTGTCAGTGGTGTGCGGTGTGCTGGGTGTCTGATGGGGCTGTGGTACATTGTGTACTGTCAGTGGTGTGTGGTGTGCTGGGCGTCTGATGGGGTTGTGGTACATTGTGTACTGTTAGTTGTGGGCAGTGTGCTGGGTGTCTGATGGGGGTGTGGTACATTGTGTACCGTCAGTGGTGTGCGGTGGGCTGGGTGTCTGATGGGACTGTGGTACATTGTGTACTGTCAGTGGTGTGCGGTGTGCTGGGTGCCTGATGGGGCTGTGGTACATTGGGTACTGCCAGTGGTGTGCGGTATGCTGGGTGCCTGTTGGGGGTGTGGTACATTGTGTTCTGTCAGTGATGTGCGATGTGCTGGGTGTCTGATGGGGGTGTGGTACATTGTGAACTGTAAGTGGTGTGTGGTGTGCTGGGTGTCTCATGGGGCTGTGGTACATTGTGTACTGTCAGTGGTGTGCGGTGTGCTATGTGCCTGTTGGGGGGGGTGGTACATTGTGTTCTGTCAGTGATGTGCGGTGAGCTGGGTGTCTGATGGGGGTGTGGTACATTGTGAACTGTCAGTTGTGTGCGGTGTGCTGGGTGTCTGATGGGGGTGTGGTACATTGTGTACTGTCAGTGGTGTGCGGTGTGCTGGGTGCCTGGTGAGGGTGTGGTACATTGTGTACTGTCAGTGGTGTGCGGTGTGCTGGGTGTCTGATGGGGGTGTGGTACATTGTGTACTGTCAGGGCTGTGCGGTGTGCTGGGTGTCTGATGGGGGTGTGGTACATTGTGTACTGTCAGTGGTGTGTGGTGTGCTGGGTGTCTGATGGGGGTGTGGTACATTGTGTACTGTCAGTGGTGTGCGGTGTGCTGGGTGTCTGATGGGGGTGTGGTACAATGTGTACTGTCAGTGGTGTGCAGTGTGCTGGGTGTCTGATGGGGCTGTGGTACATTGTGTACTGTCAGTGGTGTGCAGTGTGCTGGGTGCCTGATGGGGGTGTGGCACATTGTGTACTGTCCGTGCTGTGCGGTGTCCTGGGTGCCTGATGGGGGTGTGGTACATTGTGTACTGTCAGTGGTGTGCGGTGTGCTGGGCGTCTGATGGGGTTGTGGTACATTGTGTACTGTCAGTGGTGTGCGGTGTTCTGGGCGTCTGATGGGTGTGTGGTACATTGTGTACTGTCAGTGGTGTGCGGTGTGCTGGGCGTCTGATGGGATTGTGGTACATTGTGTACTGTCAGTGGTGTGCAGTGTGCTGGGTGTCTGATGGGGGTGTGGTACATTGTGTACCGTCAGTGGTGTGCGGTGTGCTGGGTGTCTGATGGGGGTGTGGTACATTGTGTACTGTCAGTGGTGTGCGGTGTGCTGGGTGTCTGCTGGGGGTGTGGTACATTGTGTACTGTCAGTGTTGTGCGGTGTGCTGGGTGCCTGATGGGGGTGTGGTACATTGTGTACTGTCAGTGGTGTGCGGTGTGTTGGGTGTCTGATGGGGGTGTGGTACATTGTGTACTGTCAGTGCTGTGCGGTGTGCTGGGTGTCTGATGGGGCTGTGGTACATTGTGTACTGTCAGTGGTGAGTGGAGTGCTGGGTGTCTGATGGGGGTGTGGTACATTGCTTACTGTCAGTGGTGTGTGGTGTGCTGGGTGTCTGATGGGGGTGTGGTATATTGTGTATTGTCAGTGGTGTGCGGTGTGCTGAGTGTCTGATGGGGCTGTGGTACATTGTGTACTGTCAGTGGTGTGCGGTGTGCTGGGTGTCTGATGGGGCTGTGGTACATTATGTACTGTCAGTGGTGTGCGGTGTGCTGGGTGTCTGATGGGGGTGTGGTACATTGTGTACTGTCAGTGGTGTGCGGTGTGCTGGGTGTCTGATGGGGCTGTGGTAAATTGTGTACTGTCAGTGGTGTGTGGTGTGCTGGGTGCCTGATGGGGGTGTGGTACATTGTGTACTGTCAGTGGTGTGCGGTGTGCTGGGTGCCTGATGGGGGTGTGGTACATTGTGTACTGTCAGTGGTGTGCGGTGTGCTGGGTGTCTGATGGCGGTGTGGTACATTGTGTACTGTCAGTGGTGTGCGGTGTGCTGGGTGTCTGATGTGGGTGTGGTACATTGTGTACTGTCAGTGGTGTGCGGTGTGCTGGGCGTCTGATGGCGGTGTGGTACATTGTGTACTGTCAGTGGTGTGCGGTGTGCTGGGTGTCTGATGGGGGTGTGGTACATTGTGTACTGTCAGTGGTGTGCGGTGAGCTGGTTGTCTGATGGGGCTGTGATATATTGTGTACTGTCAGTGGTGTGCGGTGTGCTGGGTGTCTGATGGGGGTGTGGTACATTGTGTACTGTCATTGGTGTGCGGTGTGCTGAGTGTCTGATGGGGCTGTGGTACATTGTGTACTGTCAGTGGTGTGCGGTGTGCTGAGTGTCTGATGGGGGCGTGGTACATTGTGTACTGTCAGTGCTGTGCAGTGTGCTGGGTGTCTGATGGGGGTGTGTTACATTGTGTACTGTCAGTGGTGTGTGGTGTGCTGGGTGTCTGATGGGGGTGTGGTACATTGTGTACTGTCAGTGGTGTGTGGTGTGCTGGGTGTCTGATGGGGCTGTGGTACATTGGGTACTGTCAGTGGTGTGTGGTGTACTGGGTGTCTGATGGGGTGTGGTACATTGTGTACTGTCAGTGGTGTGTGGTGTGCTGGGTGTCTGATGGGGCTGTGGTACATTGTGTACTGTCAGTGGTGTGTGGTGTGCTGGGTGTCAGATGGGGGTGTGGTACATTGTGTACTGTCAGTGGTGTGTGGTGTGCTGGGTGTCTGATGGGGGTGTGGTACATTGTGTACTGTCAGTGGAGTGCGGTGTGCTGGGTGCCTGATAGGGCTGTGGTACATTGTGTACTGTCAGTGGTGTGCGGTGTGCTGGGTGCCTGATGGGGGAGTGGTACATTGTGTACTGTCCGTGCTGTGCGGTGTGCTGGGTGCCTGATGGGGGTGTGGTACATTGTGTACTGTCAGTGGTGTGTGGTGTGCTGGGTGCCTGATGGGGGTGTGGTACATTGTGTACTGTCAGTGGTGTGCGGTGTGCTGGGTGTCTGATGGGGGCGTGGTGCATTGTGTACTGTCAGTGGTGTGCGGTGTGCTGGGTGTCTGATGGGGCTGTGGTACATTGTGTAGTGTCAGTGGTGTGCGGTGTGCTGGGTGTCTGATGGGGGTGTGGTACATTGTGTACTGTCAGTGGTGTGCGGTGTGCTGGGTGCCTGATGGGGGTGTGGTACATTGTTACTGTCAGTGGTGTGCGGTGTGCTGGTTGCCTGATGGGGGTGTGATACATTGTGTACTGTCAGTGGTGTGCGGTGTGCTGGGTGCCTGATGAGGGTGTGGTACATTGTGTGCTGTCAGTGGTGTGCGGTGTGCTGGGTGTCTGATGGGGGTGTGGTACATTGTGTACTGTCAGTGGTGTGAGGTGTGCTGGGTGCCTGATGGGGGTGTGGTACATTGTGTACTGTCAGTGGTGTGCGGTGTGCTGGGTGTCTGCTGGGGGTGTGGTACATTGTGTACTGTCAGTGTTGTGCGGTGTGCTGGGTGCCTGATGGGGGTGTGGTACATTGTGTACTGTCAGTGGTGTGCGGTGTGTTGGGTGCCTGATGGGGGTGTGGTACATTGTGTACTGTCAGTGCTGTGCGGTGTGCTGGGTGTCTGATGGGGCTGTGGTACATTGTGTACTGTCAGTGGTGAGTGGAGTGCTGGGTGTCTGATGGGGGTGTGGTACATTGCTTACTGTCAGTGGTGTGTGGTGTGCTGGGTGTCTGATGGGGGTGTGGTATATTGTGTATTGTCAGTGGTGTGCCGTGTGCTGAGTGTCTGATGGGGCTGTGGTACATTGTGTACTGTCAGTGGTGTGCGGTGTGCTGGGTGTCTGATGGGGCTGTGGTACATTATGTACTGTCAGTGGTGTGCGGTGTGCTGGGTGTCTGATGGTGGTGTGGTACATTGTGTACTGTCAGTGGTGTGCGGTGTGCTGGGTGTCTGATGGGGCTGTGGTAAATTGTGTACTGTCAGTGGTGTGTGGTGTGCTGGGTGCCTGATGGGGGTGTGGTACATTGTGTACTGTCAGTGGTGTGCGGTGTGCTGGGTGCCTGATGGGGGTGTGGTACATTGTGTACTGTCAGTGGTGTGCGGTGTGCTGGGTGTCTGATGGCGGTGTGGTACATTGTGTACTGTCAGTGGTGTGCGGTGTGCTGGGTGTCTGATGTGGGTGTGGTACATTGTGTACTGTCAGTGGTGTGCGGTGTGCTGGGTGTCTGATGGCGGTGTGGTACATTGTGTACTGTCAGTGGTGTGCGGTGTGCTGGGTGTCTGATGGGGGTGTGGTACATTGTGTACTGTCAGTGGTGTGCGGTGAGCTGGTTGTCTGATGGGGCTGTGATATATTGTGTACTGTCAGTGGTGTGCGGTGTGCTGGGTGTCTGATGGGGGTGTGGTACATTGTGTACTGTCATTGGTGTGCGGTGTGCTGAGTGTCTGATGGGGCTGTGGTACATTGTGTACTGTCAGTGGTGTGCGGTGTGCTGAGTGTCTGATGGGGGCGTGGTACATTGTGTACTGTCAGTGCTGTGCAGTGTGCTGGGTGTCTGATGGGGGTGTGGTACATTGTGTACTGTCAGTGGTGTGTGGTGTGCTGGGTGTCTGATGGGGGTGTGGTACATTGTGTACTGTCAGTGGTGTGTGGTGTGCTGGGTGTCTGATGGGGCTGTGGTACATTGTGTACTGTCAGTGGTGTGTGGTGTACTGGGTGTCTGATGGGGTGTGGTACATTGTGTACTGTCAGTGGTGTGTGGTGTGCTGGGTGTCTGATGGGGCTGTGGTACATTGTGTACTGTCAGTGGTGTGTGGTGTGCTGGGTGTCAGATGGGGGTGTGGTACATTGTGTACTGTCAGTGGTGTGTGGTGTGCTGGGTGCCTGATGGGGGTGTGGTACATTGTGTACTGTCAGTGGAGTGCGGTGTGCTGGGTGCCTGATAGGGCTGTGGTACATTGTGTACTGTCAGTGGTGTGCGGTGTGCTGGGTGCCTGATGGGGGAGTGGTACATTGTGTACTGTCCGTGCTGTGCGGTGTGCTGGGTGCCTGATGGGGGTGTGGTACATTGTGTACTGTCAGTGGTGTGTGGTGTGCTGGGTGCCTGATGGGGGTGTGGTACATTGTGTACTGTCAGTGGTGTGCGGTGTGCTGGGTGTCTGATGGGGGCGTGGTGCATTGTGTACTGTCAGTGGTGTGCGGTGTGCTGGGTGTCTGATGGGGCTGTGGTACATTGTGTAGTGTCAGTGGTGTGTGGTGTGCTGGGTGTCTGATGGGGGTGTGGTACATTGTGTACTGTCAGTGGTGTGCGGTGTGCTGGGTGTCTGATGGGGGTATGGTACATTGTGTGCTGTCAGTGGTGTGCGGTGTGCTGGGCGTCTGATGGGGTTGTGGTACATGGTGTACTGTCAGTGGTGTGCAGTGTGCTGGGTGTCTCATGGGGGTGTGGTACATTGTGTACTGTCAGTGGTGTGCGGTGTGCTGGGTGTCTGATGGGACTGTGGTACATTGTGTACTGTCAGTGGTGTGCGGTGTGTTGGTTGTCTGATGGGGCTGTGGTACATTGTGTACTGTCAGTGGTGTGCGGTATGCTGGGTGCCTGTTGGGGGTGTGGTACATTGTGTTCTGGCAGTGATGTGCGGTGTGCTGGGTGTTTGATGCGGGTGTGGTACATTGTGTACTGTCAGTGCTGTGCGGTGTGCTGGGTGTCTGATGGGGGTGTGGTACATTGTGTACTGTCAGTGGTGTGCGGTGTGCTGGGTGCCTGATGGGGGTGGGGTACATTGTGTACTGTCAGTGGTGTGCAGTGTGCTGGGTGCCTGATGGGGGAGTGGTACATTGTGTACTGTCCGTGCTGTGCGGTGTGCTGGGTGCCTGATGGGGGTGTGGTACATTGTGTACTGTCAGTGGTGTGTGGTGTGCTGGGTGCCTGATGGGGGTGTGGTACATTGTGTACTGTCAGTGGTGTGCGGTGTGCTGGGTGCCTGATGGGGGTGTGGTACATTGTGTACTGTCAGTGGTGTGTGGTGTGCTTGGTGTCTGATGGGGGTGTGGTACATTGTGTACTGTCAGTGGTGTGCGGTATGCTGGGTGTCTGATGGGGCTGTGGTACATTGTGTACTGTTAGTGGTGTCCGGTGTGCTGGGTGTCTGATGGGGGTGTGGTACATTGTGTACTGTCAGTGGTGTGTGGTGTGCTGGGTGTCTGATGGGGGTGTGGTACATTGTGTACTGTCAGTGGTGTGTGGTGTACTGGGTGTCTGATGGGGGTGTGGTACATTGTGTACTGTCAGTGGTGTGTGGTGTGCTGGGTGCCTGATGGGGCTGTGGTACATTGTGTACTGTCAGTGGTGTGTGGTGAGCTGGGTGCCTGATGGGGGTGTGGTATATTGTGTACTGTCAGTGGTGTTCGGTGTGCTGGGTGCATGATGGGGGTGTGGTACATTGTGTACTGTCAGTGGTGTGCGGTGTGCTGGGTGTCTGATGGGACTGTGGTACATTGTGTACTCTCAGAGGTGTGCGGTGTGCTGGGTGTCTGATGGGGGTGTGATACATTGTGTACTGTCAGTGGTGTGAGGTGTGCTGGGTGTCTGATGGGGGTGTGGTACATTGTGTACTGTCAGTGTGTGCGGTGTGCTGGGTGTCTGATGAGTGTGTGGTACATTGTGTACTGTCAGTGATGTGCGGTGTGCTGGGTGTCTGATGGGGCTGTGGTACATTGTGTACTGTCAGTGGTGTGCGGTGTGCTGGGTGCTTGATGGGTGTGTGGTACATTGTGTTCTGTCAGTGATGTGCGGTGTGCTGGGTGTCTGATGGGGGTGTGGTACATTGTGTACTGTCAGTGGTGTGTGGTGAGCTGGATGTCTGATCGGGCTGTGGTACATTGTGTACTGCCAGTGGTGTGCAGTGTGCTGGGTGTCTGATGGGGCTGTGGTACATTGTGTACTGTCAGTGGTGAGCGGTGTGCTGGGTGTCTGATGGGGCTGTGGTGCATTGTGTACTGCCAGTGGTGTGCGGTGTGCTGGGTGTCTGATGGGGCTGTGGTACATTGTGTACTGTCAGTGGTGTGCGGTGTGCTGAGTGTCTGATGGGGCTGTGGTACATTGTGTACTGACAGCGGTGTGTGGTGTGCTCGGTGTCTGATGGGGCTGTGGTACATTGTGTACTGTCAGTGGTGTGTGGTGTGCTGGGTGTCTGATGGCGGTTTGGTACATTGTGTACTGTCAGTGGTGTGCGGTGAGCTGGGTGTCTGATGAGGGTGTTGGACATTGTGTACTGTCTGTGGTGTTTGGTGTGCTGGGTGCCTAATGGGGGTGTGGTACATTGTGTACTGTCAGTGGTGTGCGGTGAGCTGGGTGTCTGATGAGGGTGTTGTACATTGTGTACTGTAAGTGGTGTGTGGTGTGCTGGGTGCCTGATGGGGCTGTGGTACATTGTGTACTGTCAGTGGTGTGCTGGGTGTCTGATGGGGGTGTGGTACATTGTGTACTGTCAGTGGTGTGCGGTGTGCTGGGTGTCTGATGGGGCTGTGGTACATTGTGTACTGTCAGTGGTGTGTGGTGTGCTGGGCGTCTGATGGGGTTGTGGTACATTGTGTACTGTTAGTTGTGGGCAGTGTGCTGGGTGTCTGATGGGGGTGTGGTACATTGTGTACCGTCAGTGGTGTGCGGTGGGCTGGGTGTCTGATGGGACTGTGGTACATTGTGTACTGTCAGTGGTGTGCGGTGTGCTGGGTGCCTGATGGGGCTGTGGTACATTGGGTACTGCCAGTGGTGTGCGGTATGCTGGGTGCCTGTTGGGGGTGTGGTACATTGTGTTCTGTCAGTGATGTGCGATGTGCTGGGTGTCTGATGGGGGTGTGGTACATTGTGAACTGTAAGTGGTGTGTGGTGTGCTGGGTGTCTCATGGGGCTGTGGTACATTGTGTACTGTCAGTGGTGTGCGGTGTGCTATGTGCCTGTTGGGGGGGGTGGTACATTGTGTTCTGTCAGTGATGTGCGGTGAGCTGGGTGTCTGATGGGGGTGTGGTACATTGTGAACTGTCAGTTGTGTGCGGTGTGCTGGGTGTCTGATGGGGGTGTGGTACATTGTGTACTGTCAGTGGTGTGCGGTGTGCTGGGTGCCTGGTGAGGGTGTGGTACATTGTGTACTGTCAGTGGTGTGCGGTGTGCTGGGTGTCTGATGGGGGTGTGGTACATTGTGTACTGTCAGGGCTGTGCGGTGTGCTGGGTGTCTGATGGGGGTGTGGTACATTGTGTACTGTCAGTGGTGTGTGGTGTGCTGGGTGTCTGATGGGGGTGTGGTACATTGTGTACTGTCAGTGGTGTGCGGTGTGCTGGGTGTCTGATGGGGGTGTGGTACAATGTGTACTGTCAGTGGTGTGCAGTGTGCTGGGTGTCTGATGGGGCTGTGGTACATTGTGTACTGTCAGTGGTGTGCAGTGTGCTGGGTGCCTGATGGGGGTGTGGCACATTGTGTACTGTCCGTGCTGTGCGGTGTCCTGGGTGCCTGATGGGGGTGTGGTACATTGTGTACTGTCAGTGGTGTGCGGTGTGCTGGGCGTCTGATGGGGTTGTGGTACATTGTGTACTGTCAGTGGTGTGCGGTGTTCTGGGCGTCTGATGGGTGTGTGGTACATTGTGTACTGTCAGTGGTGTGCGGTGTGCTGGGCGTCTGATGGGATTGTGGTACATTGTGTACTGTCAGTGGTGTGCAGTGTGCTGGGTGTCTGATGGGGGTGTGGTACATTGTGTACCGTCAGTGGTGTGCGGTGTGCTGGGTGTCTGATGGGGGTGTGGTACATTGTGTACTGTCAGTGGTGTGCGGTGTGCTGGGTGTCTGCTGGGGGTGTGGTACATTGTGTACTGTCAGTGTTGTGCGGTGTGCTGGGTGCCTGATGGGGGTGTGGTACATTGTGTACTGTCAGTGGTGTGCGGTGTGTTGGGTGTCTGATGGGGGTGTGGTACATTGTGTACTGTCAGTGCTGTGCGGTGTGCTGGGTGTCTGATGGGGCTGTGGTACATTGTGTACTGTCAGTGGTGAGTGGAGTGCTGGGTGTCTGATGGGGGTGTGGTACATTGCTTACTGTCAGTGGTGTGTGGTGTGCTGGGTGTCTGATGGGGGTGTGGTATATTGTGTATTTTCAGTGGTGTGCGGTGTGCTGAGTGTCTGATGGGGCTGTGGTACATTGTGTACTGTCAGTGGTGTGCGGTGTGCTGGGTGTCTGATGGGGCTGTGGTACATTATGTACTGTCAGTGGTGTGCGGTGTGCTGGGTGTCTGATGGGGGTGTGGTACATTGTGTACTGTCAGTGGTGTGCGGTGTGCTGGGTGTCTGATGGGGCTGTGGTAAATTGTGTACTGTCAGTGGTGTGTGGTGTGCTGGGTGCCTGATGGGGGTGTGGTACATTGTGTACTGTCAGTGGTGTGCGGTGTGCTGGGTGCCTGATGGGGGTGTGGTACATTGTGTACTGTCAGTGGTGTGCGGTGTGCTGGGTGTCTGATGGCGGTGTGGTACATTGTGTACTGTCAGTGGTGTGCGGTGTGCTGGGTGTCTGATGTGGGTGTGGTACATTGTGTACTGTCAGTGGTGTGCGGTGTGCTGGGCGTCTGATGGCGGTGTGGTACATTGTGTACTGTCAGTGGTGTGCGGTGTGCTGGGTGTCTGATGGGGGTGTGGTACATTGTGTACTGTCAGTGGTGTGCGGTGAGCTGGTTGTCTGATGGGGCTGTGATATATTGTGTACTGTCAGTGGTGTGCGGTGTGCTGGGTGTCTGATGGGGGTGTGGTACATTGTGTACTGTCATTGGTGTGCGGTGTGCTGAGTGTCTGATGGGGCTGTGGTACATTGTGTACTGTCAGTGGTGTGCGGTGTGCTGAGTGTCTGATGGGGGCGTGGTACATTGTGTACTGTCAGTGCTGTGCAGTGTGCTGGGTGTCTGATGGGGGTGTGTTACATTGTGTACTGTCAGTGGTGTGTGGTGTGCTGGGTGTCTGATGGGGGTGTGGTACATTGTGTACTGTCAGTGGTGTGTGGTGTGCTGGGTGTCTGATGGGGCTGTGGTACATTGGGTACTGTCAGTGGTGTGTGGTGTACTGGGTGTCTGATGGGGTGTGGTACATTGTGTACTGTCAGTGGTGTGTGGTGTGCTGGGTGTCTGATGGGGCTGTGGTACATTGTGTACTGTCAGTGGTGTGTGGTGTGCTGGGTGTCAGATGGGGGTGTGGTACATTGTGTACTGTCAGTGGTGTGTGGTGTGCTGGGTGTCTGATGGGGGTGTGGTACATTGTGTACTGTCAGTGGAGTGCGGTGTGCTGGGTGCCTGATAGGGCTGTGGTACATTGTGTACTGTCAGTGGTGTGCGGTGTGCTGGGTGCCTGATGGGGGAGTGGTACATTGTGTACTGTCCGTGCTGTGCGGTGTGCTGGGTGCCTGATGGGGGTGTGGTACATTGTGTACTGTCAGTGGTGTGTGGTGTGCTGGGTGCCTGATGGGGGTGTGGTACATTGTGTACTGTCAGTGGTGTGCGGTGTGCTGGGTGTCTGATGGGGGCGTGGTGCATTGTGTACTGTCAGTGGTGTGCGGTGTGCTGGGTGTCTGATGGGGCTGTGGTACATTGTGTAGTGTCAGTGGTGTGCGGTGTGCTGGGTGTCTGATGGGGGTGTGGTACATTGTGTACTGTCAGTGGTGTGCGGTGTGCTGGGTGCCTGATGGGGGTGTGGTACATTGTTACTGTCAGTGGTGTGCGGTGTGCTGGGTGCCTAATGGGGCTGTGGTACATTGTGTACTGTCAGTGCTGTGCGGTGTGCTGGGTGCCTGATGGGGGTGTGGTACATTGTGTACTGTCAGTGGTGTGTGGTGTGCTGGGTGTCTGATGGGGGCGTGGTGCATTGTGTACTGTCAGTGGTGTGCGGTGTGCTGGGTGCCTGATAGGGCTGTGGTACATTGTGTACTGTCAGTGGTGTGCGGTGTGCTGGGTGCCTGATGGGGGAGTGGTACATTGTGTACTGTCCGTGCTGTGCGGTGTGCTGGGTGCCTGATGGGGGTGTGGTACATTGTGTACTGTCAGTGGTGTGTGGTGTGCTGGGTGCCTGATGGGGGTGTGGTACATTGTGTACTGTCAGTGGTGTGCGGTGTGCTGGGTGTCTGATGGGGGCGTGGTGCATTGTGTACTGTCAGTGGTGTGCGGTGTGCTGGGTGTCTGATGGGGCTGTGGTACATTGTGTAGTGTCAGTGGTGTGCGGTGTGCTGGGTGTCTGATGGGGGTGTGGTACATTGTGTACTGTCAGTGGTGTGCGGTGTGCTGGGTGCCTGATGGGGGTGTGGTACATTGTTACTGTCAGTGGTGTGCGGTGTGCTGGTTGCCTGATGGGGGTGTGATACATTGTGTACTGTCAGTGGTGTGCGGTGTGCTGGGTGCCTGATGAGGGTGTGGTACATTGTGTACTGTCAGTGGTGTGCGGTGTGCTGGGTGCCTGATGGGGCTGTGGTACATTGCGTAATGTCAGTGGTGTGCGGTGTGCTGGGTCTCTGACGGGGGTGTGGTACATTGTGTACTCTCAGTGGTGTGCGGTGTGCTGGGTGTCTGATGGGGCTGTGGTACATTGTGTACTGTCAGTGGTGTGCGGTGTGCTGGGTGCCTAATGGGGCTGTGGTATATTGTGTACTGTCAGTGGTGTGCGGTGTGCTGGGTGTCTGATGGGGGTGTGGTACATTGTGTAATGTCAGTGGTGTGCGGTGTGCTGGGTGCCTGATGGGGCTGTGGTACATTGTGCACTGTCAGTGGTGTGCGGTGTGCTGGGTGTCTGATGGGGGTATGGTACATTTTGTACTGTCAGTGGTGTGCGGTGTGCTGGGTGCCTGATGGGGGTGTGGTACATTGTGTACTGTCAGTGATGTGCAGTGTGCTGGGTGCCTGATGGGGGTGTGGTAAATTGTGTACTGTCAGTGGTGTGCGGTGTGCTGGGTGTCTGATGGGGGTGTGGTACATTGTGTACTGTCAGTGGTGTGCGGTGTGCTGGGTGTCTGATGGGGTTGTGCTACATTGTGTACTGTCAGTAGTGTGTGGTGTGCTGGGTGTCTGATGGGGGTGTGGTACATTGTGTACTGTCAGTGGTGTGCGGTGTGCTGGGTGTCTGATGGGGGTGTGGTACATTGTGTACTGTCAGTGGTGTGCGGTGTGCTGGGTGTCTGATGGGGTTGTGCTACATTGTGTACTGTCAGTAGTGTGTGGTGTGCTGGGTGTCTGATGGGGGTGTGGTACATTGTGTACTGTTAGTGGTGTCCGGTGTGCTTGACGAATGTGATATAAAATAGTTACTTTAGAGTTACTAGTTAATGTAATGTAGAAATAAGCCACTTTGATTCTTGCAGTTAGGGACAAAGGAATTTGAGACCGCATGGAAAAAGCAGGAAGAGGTGGGTCTACGAGAGTGATGCTGCATTGATAGGGGCCAGAGAAAGGGATTGGAAGTGAGCCAATCAGAATAGATCGAACAGGTCAGGAGGGACATAGGCTGACCTATGTCCGTCGAGTATTTGAAACTTGATACCATTTGAATTGATTTTGCAGAGATCCCTTTGTCTTTTAGTTCAGTCGTTTTCTGGGATGTAAGAAGCTGGATGTCTCTTACATTTCTGTAAGATGATTCAAGCTTGCAAGCTAAATAAATAACTTCTGTTTACGTGCGAATCCGTCTCAACTTTTATTGAGGCCAGACTGACAGAGAAAGAAATTTGGAGATCTACATTTGGTGCCGAAACCCGGGATTTCTCTGGGCGATCCTGATGCAACTGCGAAATCAGAATTAGACTGATTATGAACAGGAAGATGGGGAACAAAGGGCCCTCAATGTAGAACTGGAAAACGACCGCGCATTGATTGTTCCCCTCTTCTTATCGTCTGATTAGTCTGGTCACTCGCGGTTGGCACAGAAAGACCGCCTCGACGAAATCACAGGTCAGTCTGGGGATTAGCACTTTAATTGATGGGATTTCATATTGTTGTTTCGCCTTGGGTTAGGGGTTTGGGCTGATGGGACTTAAATAATGAAGGTTCAGTCTATTATCAGGGTTCAGAGGCTGATGGGACTTAATTAATGAAGGTTCAGTCCAGTATAACTGTTTTTAAATCTGAAGATGGTTCAACTCTATGTGTGAGTGTTTTAAATATATAGTTGATTAAGCTAAAATTGTCTCCTTGGACTGTAAAGTTCCGAGGTCTAGTTGAGATTGTGAGGAATGCTGCATATTGGTTGAAGCAGAAGTCTCTCAAAGGGTTAACAGCAGCAGGCGGAGTTGAAAACAGACAGTGCTTCTCACTCAGGCTTTGAGAGAACAGCAGCAGCCATAGTGTAATCGGATACCTTTCCTTTGAGTCAGTGAACACCAGCAAAGTTACGTTTTGAATTAATTAAAGGAAACCAGTGGGTTTCTCCACCTCTTTGATAAAAGTTATTATTTTCGAAAGCAATTGATTGAAATTGCCAGAATCTTAAATTTTACTTACTTGAAATAAGGTTTATCTCATTTTATCTGGAGATTAATAGAAACTTAAAGAAGATCATGGACACCATTTTAAAAAGTGTCAATCTGGAGATGATAATTGATTTTGCTAATACTTATGATAGTTGATTTTGCTAATACTTATGTGTATGTAACAGAAAAAAAACTTGTTAAAAGAAAAATTGTTAAGATAAAGAAATAATTAAGTTGTAAATGTTATACAAGTTTGTGTTAAGCAAATTGTAAATTTAGTTCTGAGTTGAGATCAGAGCTAAGCTTGCAAGTTGCAGTAATTCAATTTGAATTTTCAAACATTTTTAAGTTTAAAAAAAAAGAGAGCAAATAGAGAAAAGAAGGACACAGATCTTGAATGCGTTGAATAGCACATTTCAAAGGCCCATAAATCTTTCTGTTATCTTAGACCTAAAACCTAGGAAGATTGACGAGCCATAGGAATTTCTGGGGCGTTTTAATGAAATCTACCGGGGGCAGTCAGGCGATTTGCTGTATCAAAATGGTCAGAATTCCCCTCAATACTGTGCTATGTTAATGCATTGCCTACCACCTTCTGTGGTTACTGCTGTGAAATGTAATAACATGAATTGGACAGAGAACGACCCTTCCCAGATGGCAAGGGCAGTCAGATTTTACTGGAAGGGGGGTGTAGGCCAAGAAGGAGGCTCAGTTACAAAGGTTAAGACTGAGTATGTAATGAAAAAGGATGATCTGCGATCCCAACAAGCGGCAGAAATGGTAGTTTACCAGCAGGAGCTCCAATATAGTGACTTTGGGTGGGTGGATCAGCGAAGAGGAGGATGAGACAACAGTGCTATATTTCTATCACCCCCCAGTGGTGGACGTTAGACATTGAACAGTCACTGCATCACGTTACCCTGGCCTATGCCAGAACTGGACGAAACAGGGAGTTGGAGGACAAATACCGGCCATTACTTGAGACCGAATGGCCAGTCAAGGTTACAGCCACAGTCACGGGAAAAGAAGGTACAGCCGATTTTGTTACAATATCACCACATTTATGGCCACAGTCAGCTTCGGTAAGCCCTCATATTACACGTCAGGTCCATGACCAGTACCATGCCAGGGATATGGGGCGAATGGTCAGCATCTTACCGCAGCTCGTCAGAATAGGTATGAGATATACCTTTTGAACAATCCACGTCTGACATTTAAACACTGTACCACTATCAATCCAGCCTGTTTTCTTAGTGGTCCCCCTGGCCATGAAGACGCACCTGGCCACGACTGTTTAGCCTTGATTCAGGAAACTACCACAATAAGGGGCGATTTGAGTGACATTTCGTCAGAACAACCTGACATGATTATGTGTGGTCAAATATCCCACCGGGGTTTAGTTAATGACCTACTGCAGGCCCTCCTTCTGCCAGCGCAGATTTCCGTTATTAAATGCGCTGCCCACACGAATGGTACAACCCCAGTTGACGTTGGTAATGAACGAGCAGATTGTGCAGCGCGCACAGCCGCACAAATTCAGCAAGTGATGGTGCCTAAAATGTTAAGTCAGACTAAACGATCTACTATGAATGTGTCTGCTTCTGACAAGCCAATGCCAGACGTCATAAGGTTACAGGAGGACGCTCCTGAGAGTGATAAACAAATGTGGAAACGGTTAGGTTGTACATATGATTCTGTTTCCTCTTTATGGACCACGCCTGCACATCAGACTTGTATGTCTGATGTACTGGCTTTATGGGTCATCGAATGTGTACACTTTGCAACTCATTGTGGGGCTCGAGGGACTAGTGATTTGTTGCTGGACACTTGGTGGCACCCTAAAATGCAGGGGTTGGCCCAAAGTATCAGTAATCGGTGTTTGATTTGTCAGCAATATAACACCGGAAAAGGTATCCCTTGTGGGAAGGGGCAAACCCCGTTGCCCAGTGGTCCCTTTGAGACGCTCCAAATGGATTACATTGAGTTGGAAAGGTGTCAATGTTGCAAATATGTTTTGGTCATTGTGGATGTGTTCAGCAGATGGGTCGAGGCGTATCCGACTATCTATAGTAAAGCTGCTACTGTGGTTAAAGTCTTGATGAGGGAAATCATTCCCCGGTACGGTATACCAGCTCAGTTAAGTTCTGATAATGGGCCTCATTTTATTGGACAAATTAACAAGGAGTTTTGCTCCCAGTTGGGCATACGCCAGCAGTTACACTGTGCTTACAGACCGCAGGCAGCCGGGGTGGTTGAGAGACACAATCAGACCCTCAAAACTAAATTGGCTAAATTAAGAGCAGACACGGGACTGACATGGCTTAAGTTGCTCCCCGTTGCCCTCTTCCAGCTGCGGGTTACACCTGCGGGACCGGCCCGGCTCTCTCCCGCCGAGATTCTTTATGGCAGGCCTCTTAGAACTCCTTGGAGCCTGCAGGTTCCCAGACGGGTTCAGTTTCATCAGATGACTGAAGAAATGACCACCTATGTTCTAGCCCTTACGCAAGTGCTCAAGGAACTCCATGGCCCAGTCCGTGCGGCTCACCAGCCATTGCCCCAGTACCTAGCTCACTTTCAGTCCAGCCCGGTAGTTATGTCATGGTCAAAAATTGGACTAGGAAGGGGTCGGAGCCGCGATGGGACGGGCCCTTCCAAGTTCTCCTTACCACCCCCACAGCAGTTAAAGTGGAGGGGCGAAGTGCTTGGGTCCACCTACATCACTGTAAATTGAGTCCATCTCCACTACTGTAAAAGGTCGGATACTAACCTGCCTCCCTTCTCCAGTGCTATTTTACAGGTGTGGAGCATGATGGAGTGGCTACGCATCGTCTGTCTGATATTTGGCCTCACTTCGCTTGGCGTGTTATTGGCGATGGACATGGAAAAGGGGAATATTATGTATCTGTGTAGCCCCAACCAATCTACAAGGATACATCACCTATGCAAAGGTGATGTTCTTCACTGCCCCCATATACGAGGACATGGTATCGACTCATGGAAGGTCATCAAAGTTAAGGAGAATGCGGGAGTCATGAAGCAGCTGCACCGGTCCCGGCGATGGGAAGGGAACATTATATGGACATTGCCTTGTTTTTGGAATACATGTAAATTTGATTTTGGATGTGTTAAAAGTGGTACAATAAAGGTAACATCAGGCTGTCAGAAGAGTGTAGGAAGAGACCATGAGAAAGAGAAAGGGACTAGAGAGAGGACGGGGCGTGTGAGAAGGGAAGTACAGCTAGAACGTAGGTTACCGGGAGATACACTTAAGTTAATTAAAGGCCAAACTGAGGAAAACCCGGGTAGTATGAATCTCTTCTACCAGATTTACCACCGTCTGTATGGCCAGGGACGGGTTGTCTGCTACCCAAACCCCGCAGCGGTGTCTAGGTTATTTTCTGTTTCACCGCTTTGGGGCACTCCCCAAACGGTGGTTCATTGTCAGCGTTCCGAGCCATTGCCCGAGCACGTCACTCTTCCTTACGATCCAGATTCAGCACCACCGGCTATTTGCCTTCCCCTCCCTCGGGATAATTCCCATTCACAGTACGATAGGCTGCGACGGTGGAGGGCGTACATACCTAGCCACTTCACTCCCAATAGGGATTCCCGGTCGTACGAGAATTGCTTCAGCAGTGAAGGATATGGCTGTTTGCTGGTAGAGGTGGACACAAATATAACATGTCTGTTTCCCACCTGTACGGACAGGAGGTGCCATATCACCCAGGCGTCTGGCCAATGCGTTTGTTATAACACCACTTGCGTTCCATTGAACGCTGGCCTCCAGCTCCTTTGTGGCTGGGCGAATGTCTCTCATATCACTGTTGGGAATAGGGCTTTCTGCATTGCTGGGCGGCCCGAATGGGCATTTCAAAATTGGATAAACTGGGCTACTGGGAGGTCCTTACGCAACCGATATGCTGATTGTGATGCTAGTCTCCACACGGAACAAGGATACTACTTTTTATTTAATGGTACGACGACCAACGTTTTGTCACCCCATTTCCCCGCCGAATTGCTATAGGGACTCTAGTCCCTACCACAGTCCCCTGCTCTTCGGCGTGGAACCTGCATAATCAGTTAGCACGCCGGGCAGTCTCTGCTGAATTTTGCGAGAACTGGAAAAAACCTCAGGTTCTTGCACCCAACCGGGGCCACTCAGCCGGGTGGGGCATTCTGAGCGTATTGACACTGGGAGGTGTGGGGGGTTCCTTGGCTATTAGTGATCGGAATTATTTTATTTGCGGCCTTACCATCTTGGGAAATGAAACCTTGGGAGCCCTCGGGGCAATAACTAAGGAGTTGTCTCAGCTACGGTTGTTTGCAATGCAGAACCGGTATGCTCTTGACTATCTTCTGGCCCGTGAGGGTGGGGTATGCGCCATAGTACAGGGCAAGTGTATCATGGGTGTTCAGGACTTGACCGCTAACATTACTACATTTATGGATCGCATACGGGATCACTTGGACGGGATGCAGGATCCTGACTCTTGGGGTAACTGGGGATCTGGAGGATGGAAGGACTGGTTGATAAATATGGCCATGTATCTAGTGGTAGCTATCGGCTGCATCTTTGTGGGCCTGGCCATCCTTAAATGTGTGATGGGTAGAATGGGGGGTGCACTAGATCAGATCACCGCCCCAATCACCGAGAAAAAAAAATTAACTGTTAAAATCCATGAGGGTGAGGCAGATGAAGGGGGGCTAAGACAGGAATTGGAAATGCAGCGACGGATCTTTTTAGATGAGGGACCGTAGCTATAGATTGGATAGTTCGGTTATCATGGAATGATAAAAGGAGGGAATGACGAATGTGATATAAAATAGTTACTTTAGAGTTACTAGTTAATGTAATGTAGAAATAAGCCACTTTGATTCTTGCAGTTAGGGACAAAGGAATTTGAGACCGCATGGAAAAAGCAGGAAGAGGTGGGTCTATGAGAGTGATGCTGCATTGATAGGGGCCAGAGAAAGGGATTGGAAGTGAGCCAATCAGAATAGATCGAACAGGTCAGTAGGGACATAGGCTGACCTATGACGGTCCAGTATGTGAAACTTGATACCATTTGAATTGATTTTGCAGAGATCCCTTTGTCTTTTAGTTCAGTCGTTTTCTGGGATGTAAGAAGCTGGATGTCTCTTACATTTCTGTAAGATGATTCAAGCTTGCAAGCTAAATAAATAACTTCTGTTTACGTGCGAATCCGTCTCAACTTTTATTGAGGCCAGACTGACAGAGAAAGAAATTTGGAGATCTACATGCTGGGTGTCTGATGTGGGTGTGGTACATTGTGTACTGTCAGTGGTGTGTGGTGTGCTGGGTCCCTGATGGGGCTGTGGTACATTGTGTACTGTCAGTGGTGTGCGGTGTGCTGGGTGTCTGATGGGGCTGTGGTACATTGTGTACTGTCAGTGGTGTGCGGTGTGCTGGGTGCCTGGTGGGGGTGTGGTACATTGTGTACTGTCAGTGGTGTGCGCTGTGCTGGGTGTCTGATGGGGGTGAGGTACATTGTGTACTGTCAGTGGAGTGTGGTGTGCTTGGTGTCTGATGGGATGTGGTACATTGTGTACTGTCAGTGGTGTGTGGTGTGCTTGGTGTCTGATGGGGGTGTGGTACATTGTGTACTGTCAGTGGTGTGCGGTATGCTGGGTGTCTGATCGGCCTGTTGTACATTGTGTACTGTTAGTGGTGTCCGGTGTGCTGGGTGTCTGATGGGGGTGTGGTACTTTGTGTACTGTCAGAGGTGTGTGGTGTGCTGGGTGCCTGATGGGGGTGTGGTACATTGTGTACTGTCAGTGGTGTGTGGTGTGCTTGGTGTCTGATGGGGGTGTGGTACATTGTGTACTGTCAGTGGTGTGCGGTATGCTGGTTGTCTGATGGGGCTGTGGTACATTGTGTACTGTTAGTGGTGTCCGGTGTGCTGGGTGTCTGATGGGGGTGTGGTACATTGTGTACTGTCAGTGGTGTGTGGTGTGCTGGGTGTCTGATGGGGGTGTGGTACATTGTGTACTGTCAGTGGTGTGTGGTGTACTGGGTGTCTGATGGGGGTGTGGTACATTGTGTACTGTCAGTGGTGTGTGGTGTGCTGGGTGCCTGATGGGGCTGTGGTACATTGTGTACTGTCAGTGGTGTGTGGTGAGCTGGGTGCCTGATGGGGGTGTGGTACATTGTGTACTGTCAGTGGTGTTCGGTGTGCTGGGTGCATGATGGGGGTGTGGTACATTGTGTACTGTCAGTGGTGTACGGTGTGCTGGGTGTCTGATGGGACTGTGGTACATTGTGTACTCTCAGAGGTGTGCGGTGTGCTGGGTGTCTGATGGGGGTGTGATACATTGTGTACTGTCAGTGGTGTGAGGTGTGCTGGGTGTCTGATGGGGTGTGGTACATTGTGTACTGTCAGTGTGTGCGGTGTGCTGGGTGTCTGATGAGTGTGTGGTACATTGTGTACTGTCAGTGATGTGCGGTGTGCTGGGTGTCTGATGGGGCTGTGGTACATTGTGTACTGTCAGTGGTGTGCGGTGTGCTGGGTGCTTGATGGGGGTGTGGTACATTGTGTTCTGTCAGTGATGTGCGGTGTGCTGGGTGTCTGATGGGGGTGTGGTACATTGTGTACTGTCAGTGGTGTGTGGTGAGCTGGATGTCTGATCGGGCTGTGGTACATTGTGTACTGTCAGTGGTGAGCGGTGGGCTGGGTGTCTGATGGGGCTGTGGTACATTGTGTACTGCCAGTGGTGTGCGGTGTGCTGGGTGTCTGATGGGGTTGTGGTACATTGTGTACTGTCAGTGGTGTGCGGTGTGCTGAGTGTCTGATGGGGCTGTGGTACATTGTGTACTGAGAGTGGTGTGTGGTGTGCTCGGTGTCTGATGGGGCTGTGGTACATTGTGTACTGTCAGTGGTGTGTGGTGTGCTGGGTGTCTGATGGCGGTTTGGTACATTGTGTACTGTCAGTGGTGTGCGGTGAGCTGGGTGTCTGATGAGGGTGTTGGACATTGTGTACTGTCTGTGGTGTTTGGTGTGCTGGGTGCCTAATGGGGGTGTGGTACATTGTGTACTGTCAGTGGTGTGCGGTGAGCTGGGTGTCTGATGAGGGTGTTGTACATTGTGTACTGTAAGTGGTGTGTGGTGTGCTGGGTGCCTGATGGGGATGTGGTACATTGTGTACTGTCAGTGGTGTGCTGGGTGTCTGATGGGGGTGTGGTACATTGTGTACTGTCAGTGGTGTGCGGTGTGCTGGGTGTCTGATGGGGCTGTGGTACATTGTGTACTGTCAGTGGTGTGTGGTGTGCTGGGCGTCTGATGGGGTTGTGGTACATTGTGTACTGTTAGTTGTGTGCAGTGTGCTGGGTGTCTGATGGGGGTGTGGTACATTGTGTACCGTCAGTGGTGTGCGGTGGGCTGGGTGTCTGATGGGACTGTGGTACATTGTGTACTGTCAGTGGTGTGCGGTGTGCTGGGTGCCTGATGGGGCTGTGGTACATTGGGTACTGCCAGTGGTGTGCGGTATGCTGGGTGCCTGTTGGGGGTGTGGTACATTGTGTTCCGTCAGTGATGTGCGATGTGCTGGGTGTCTGATGGGGGTGTGGTACATTGTGAACTGTAAGTGGTGTGTGGTGTGCTGGGTGTCTCATGGGGCTGTGGTACATTGTGTACTGTCAGTGGTGTGCGGTGTGCTATGTGCCTGTTGGGGGGGGTGGTACATTGTGTTCTGTCAGTGATGTGCGGTGAGCTGGGTGTCTGATGGGGGTGTGGTACATTGTGAACTGTCAGTTGTGAGCGGTGTGCTGGGTGTCTGATGGGGGTGTGGTACATTGTGTACTGTCAGTGGTGTGCGGTGTGCTGGGTGCCTGGTGAGGGTGTGGTACATTGTGTACTGTCAGTGGTGTGCGGTGTGCTGGGTGTCTGATGGGGGTGTGGTACATTGTGTACTGTCAGGGCTGTGCGGTGTGCTGGGTGTCTGATGGGGGTGTGGTACATTGTGTACTGTCAGTGGTGTGTGGTGTGCTGGGTGTCTGATGGGGGTGTGGTACATTGTGTACTGTCAGTGGTGTGCGGTGTGCTGGGTGTCTGATGGGGGTGTGGTACAATGTGTACTGTCAGTGGTGTGCAGTGTGCTGGGTGTCTGATGGGGCTGTGGTACATTGTGTACTGTCAGTGGTGTGTGGTGTGCTGGGTGCCTGATGGGGCTGTGGTACATTGTGTACTGTCAGTGGTGTGTGGTGAGCTGGGTGCCTGATGGGGGTGTGGTACATTGTGTACTGTCAGTGGTGTTCGGTGTGCTGGGTGCATGATGGGGGTGTGGTACATTGTGTACTGTCAGTGGTGTACGGTGTGCTGGGTGTCTGATGGGACTGTGGTACATTGTGTACTCTCAGAGGTGTGCGGTGTGCTGGGTGTCTGATGGGGGTGTGATACATTGTGTACTGTCAGTGGTGTGAGGTGTGCTGGGTGTCTGATGGGGTGTGGTACATTGTGTACTGTCAGTGTGTGCGGTGTGCTGGGTGTCTGATGAGTGTGTGGTACATTGTGTACTGTCAGTGATGTGCGGTGTGCTGGGTGTCTGATGGGGCTGTGGTACATTGTGTACTGTCAGTGGTGTGCGGTGTGCTGGGTGCTTGATGGGGGTGTGGTACATTGTGTTCTGTCAGTGATGTGCGGTGTGCTGGGTGTCTGATGGGGGTGTGGTACATTGTGTACTGTCAGTGGTGTGTGGTGAGCTGGATGTCTGATCGGGCTGTGGTACATTGTGTACTGTCAGTGGTGAGCGGTGGGCTGGGTGTCTGATGGGGCTGTGGTACATTGTGTACTGCCAGTGGTGTGCGGTGTGCTGGGTGTCTGATGGGGTTGTGGTACATTGTGTACTGTCAGTGGTGTGCGGTGTGCTGAGTGTCTGATGGGGCTGTGGTACATTGTGTACTGACAGTGGTGTGTGGTGTGCTCGGTGTCTGATGGGGCTGTGGTACATTGTGTACTGTCAGTGGTGTGTGGTGTGCTGGGTGTCTGATGGCGGTTTGGTACATTGTGTACTGTCAGTGGTGTGCGGTGAGCTGGGTGTCTGATGAGGGTGTTGGACATTGTGTACTGTCTGTGGTGTTTGGTGTGCTGGGTGCCTAATGGGGGTGTGGTACATTGTGTACTGTCAGTGGTGTGCGGTGAGCTGGGTGTCTGATGAGGGTGTTGTACATTGTGTACTGTAAGTGGTGTGTGGTGTGCTGGGTGCCTGATGGGGATGTGGTACATTGTGTACTGTCAGTGGTGTGCTGGGTGTCTGATGGGGGTGTGGTACATTGTGTACTGTCAGTGGTGTGCGGTGTGCTGGGTGTCTGATGGGGCTGTGGTACATTGTGTACTGTCAGTGGTGTGTGGTGTGCTGGGCGTCTGATGGGGTTGTGGTACATTGTGTACTGTTAGTTGTGTGCAGTGTGCTGGGTGTCTGATGGGGGTGTGGTACATTGTGTACCGTCAGTGGTGTGCGGTGGGCTGGGTGTCTGATGGGACTGTGGTACATTGTGTACTGTCAGTGGTGTGCGGTGTGCTGGGTGCCTGATGGGGCTGTGGTACATTGGGTACTGCCAGTGGTGTGCGGTATGCTGGGTGCCTGTTGGGGGTGTGGTACATTGTGTTCCGTCAGTGATGTGCGATGTGCTGGGTGTCTGATGGGGGTGTGGTGCATTGTGAACTGTAAGTGGTGTGTGGTGTGCTGGGTGTCTCATGGGGCTGTGGTACATTGTGTACTGTCAGTGGTGTGCGGTGTGCTATGTGCCTGTTGGGGGGGTGGTACATTGTGTTCTGTCAGTGATGTGCGGTGAGCTGGGTGTCTGATGGGGGTGTGGTACATTGTGAACTGTCAGTTGTGAGCGGTGTGCTGGGTGTCTGATGGGGGTGTGGTACATTGTGTACTGTCAGTGGTGTGCGGTGTGCTGGGTGCCTGGTGAGGGTGTGGTACATTGTGTACTGTCAGTGGTGTGCGGTGTGCTGGGTGTCTGATGGGGGTGTGGTACATTGTGTACTGTCAGGGCTGTGCGGTGTGCTGGGTGTCTGATGGGGGTGTGGTACATTGTGTACTGTCAGTGGTGTGTGGTGTGCTGGGTGTCTGATGGGGGTGTGGTACATTGTGTACTGTCAGTGGTGTGCGGTGTGCTGGGTGTCTGATGGGGGTGTGGTACAATGTGTACTGTCAGTGGTGTGCAGTGTGCTGGGTGTCTGATGGGGCTGTGGTACATTGTGTACTGTCAGTGGTGTGCAGTGTGCTGGGTGCCTGATGGGGGTGTGGCACATTGTGTACTGTCCGTGCTGTGCGGTGTCCTGGGTGCCTGATGGGGGTGTGGTACATTGTGTACTGTCAGTGGTGTGCGGTGTGCTGGGCGTCTGATGGGGTTGTGGTACATTGTGTACTGTCAGTGGTGTGCGGTGTGCTGGGCGTCTGATGGGTGTGTGGTACATTGTGTACTGTCAGTGGTGTGCGGTGTGCTGGGCGTCTGATGGGATTGTGGTACATTGTGTACTGTCAGTGGTGTGCAGTGTGCTGGGTGTCTGATGGGGGTGTGGTACATTGTGTACCGTCAGTGGTGTGCGGTGTGCTGGGTGTCTGATGGGGGTGTGGTACATTGTGTACTGTCAGTGGTGTGCGGTGTGCTGGGTGTCTGCTGGGGGTGTGGTACATTGTGTACTGTCAGTGTTGTGCGGTGTGCTGGGTGCCTGATGGGGGTGTGGTACATTGTGTACTGTCAGTGGTGTGCGGTGTGTTGGGTGTCTGATGGGGGTGTGGTACATTGTGTACTGTCAGTGCTGTGCGGTGTGCTGGGTGTCTGATGGGGCTGTGGTACATTGTGTACTGTCAGTGGTGTGTGGAGTGCTGGGTGTCTGATGGGGTGTGGTATATTGCGTACTGTCAGTGGTGTGTTGTGTGATGGGTGTCTGATGGGGGTGTGGTATATTGTGTATTGTCAGTGGTGTGCGGTGTGCTGAGTGTCTGATGGGGCTGTGGTACATTGTGTACTGTCAGTGGTGTGCGGTGTGCTGGGTGTCTGATGGGGCTGTGGTACATTCTGTACTGTCAGTGGTGTGCGGTGTGCTGGGTGTCTGATGGGGGTGTGGTACATTGTGTACTGTCAGTGGTGTGCGGTGTGCTGGGTGTCTGATGGGGCTGTGGTAAATTGTGTACTGTCAGTGGTGTGTGGTGTGCTGGGTGCCTGATGGGGGTGTGGTACATTGTGTACTGTCAGTGGTGTGCGGTGTGCTGGGTGCCTGATGGGGGTGTGGTACATTGTGTACTGTCAGTGTTGTGTGGTGTGCTGGGTGTCTGATAGGGATGTGGTACATTGTGTACTGTCAGTGGTGTGCGGTGTGCTGTGTGCCTGATGGGGCTGTGGTACATTGTGTAATGTCAGTGGTGTGTGGTGTGCTGGGTGTCTGATGGGGATGTGGTACATTGTGTACTGTCAGTGGTGTGCGGTGTGCTGGGTGTCTGATGGGGGTGTGGTACATTGTGTACTGTCAGTGGTGTGCGGTGTGCTGGGTGCCTGATGGGGGTGTGGTACATTGTGTACTTTCAGTGGTGTGCGGTGTGCTGGGTGCCTGATAGGGGTGTGGTACATTGTGTACTGTCTGTGGTGTGTGGTGTGCTGGGTGTCTGATCGGAGTGTGGTACATTGTGTACTGTCAGTGGTGTGCGGTGTGCTGGATGTCTGATGGGTGTGTGGTACATTGTGTACTGTCAGTGGTGTGTGGTGTGCTGGGTTTCTGATGGGGGTGTGGTACATTGTGCACTGTCAGTGGTGTGCGGTGTGCTGGGTGTCTGATGGGGCTGTGGTACATTGTGTACTGTCAGTGGTGTGCAGTGTGCTGGGTGTCTGATGGTGCTGTGGTACATTGTGTACTGTCAGTGGTGTGCGGTGTGCTGGGTGCCTGATGGGGATGTGGTACATTGTGTATTGTCAGTGGTGTGTGGTGTGCTGGGTGCCTGATGGGGCTGTGGTACATTGTGTACTGTCAGTGGTGTGCGGTGAGCTGGGTGTCTAATGGTTCTGTGGTACATTGTGTACTGTCAGTGGGGTGCGGTGACCTGGGTGTCTGATGGGGGTGAGGTACATTGTGTACTGTCAGTGGTGTGTGGTGTGCATGGTGTCTGATGGGGGTGTGGTACATTGTGTACTGTCAGTGGTGTGCGGTGTGCTGGGTGTCTGATGGGGGTGAGGTACATTGTGTACTGTCAGTGGTGTGCGGTGTGCTGGGTCCCTGATGGGGGTGTGGTACATCGTGTACTGTCAGTGGTGTGCAGTGTGCTGGGTGTCTGATGGGGGTGTGGTACATTGTGTACTGTCAGTGGTGTGCGGTGTGCTTGGTGTCTGGTGGGGGTGTGGTACATTGTGTACTGTCAGTGGTGTGCGGTGAGCTGGGTGTCAGCTTGGGGTGTGGTACATTGTGTACTGTCAGTGGTGTGCGGTGTGCTTTGTTTCTGATGGGGGGGTGGTACATTGTGTACTGTCAGTGGTTTGCGGTGTGCTGGGTGTCTAATGGGGTTGTGGTACATTGTGTACTGTCAGTGGTGTGCTGGGTGTCTGATGGGGGTGTGGTACATTGTGTACTGTCAGTGGTGTGCGGTGTGCTGGGTGCCTTATGGGGGTGTGGTACATTGTGTACTGTCAGTGGTGTGCGGTGTGCTGGGTGCCTGATGGGGCTGTGGTACATTGTGTACTGTCAGTGGTGTGTTGTGTGCTGGGTGTCTGATGGGGGTGTGGTACATTGTGTACTGTCAGTGGTGTGCGGAGTGCTGGGTGCCTGATGGGGGTGTGGTACATTGTGTACTGTCAGTGGTGTGCGGTGTGCTGGGTGTCTGATGGGGGTGAGGTACGTTGTGTACTGTCAGTGGTGTGCGTTGTGCTGGGTGTCTGATGCGGGTGTGGTACATTGTGTACTGTCAGTGGTGTGCAGTGTGCTGGGTGCCTGATGGGGGTGTGGTACAATGTGTACTGTCAGTGGTGTGCTGTGTGCTGGGTGTCTGATGGAGGTGTGGTACATTGTGTACAGTCAGTGGTGTGCAGTGTGCTGGGTGTCTGATGGGGCTGTGGTACATTGTGTACTGTCAGTGGTGTGCGGTGAGCTGGGTGCCTGATGGGGATGTGGTACGTTGTGTACTGTCAGTGGTTTGCGGTGAGCTGGGTGCCTGATGGGGATGTGGTACATTGTGTACTGTCAGTGGAGTGCGTTGCGCTGGGTGCCTGATGGGGGTGTGGTACATTGTGTACTGTCAGTGGTGTGCCGTGTGCTGGGTGCCTGATGGGGGTGAGGTACATTGTGTACTGTCAGTGGTGTGCGGTGAGCTGTGTGTCAGATGGGGGTGTGGTACATTGTGTACTGTCAGTGGTGTGCGGTGTGCTGGGTGCCTGATGAGGGTGTGGTACATTGTGTACTGTCACTGGTGTGCGGTGTGCTGAGTGTCTGATGAGGGTGTGGTACATTGTGTACTGTCAGTGGTGTGCAGTGAGCTGGGTGTCTGATGGGGGTGTGGTACATTGTGTACTGTCAGTGGTGTGCGGTGTGCTGGGTGTCTGATGGGGGTGTGGTACATTGTGTACTGTCAGTGGTGTGCGGTGTGCTGGGTGTCTGATGGGGGTGTGGTACATTGTGTACTGTCAGTGGTGTGTGGTGTGCTGGGTGCCTGATGGGGGTGTGGTACATTCTGTACTGTCAGTGGTGTGTGGTGTGCTGGGTGTCTGATGGGGGTGTGGTACATTGTGTACTGTCAGTGGTGTGCGGTGTGCTGGGTGTCTTTTGGGGTATGGTACATTGTGTGCTGTCAGTGGTGTGCGGTGTGCTGGGCGTCTGATGGGGTTGTGGTACATGGTGTACTGTCAGTGGTGTGCAGTGTGCTGGGTGTCTCATGGGGGTGTGGTACATTGTGTACTGTCAGTGGTGTGCGGTGTGCTGGGTGTCTGATGGGACTGTGGTACATTGTGTACTGTCAGTGGTGTGCGGTGTGTTGGTTGTCTGATGGGGCTGTGATACATTGTGTACTGTCAGTGGTGTGCGGTATGCTGGGTGCCTGTTGGGGGTGTGGTAAATTGTGTTCTGGCAGTGATGTGCGGTGTGCTGGGTGTTTGATGCGGGTGTGGTACATTGTGTACTGTCAGTGCTGTGCGGTGTGCTGGGTGTCTGATGGGGGTGTGGTACATTGTGTACTGTCAGTTGTGTGCGGTGTGCTGGGTGCCTGATGGAGGTGTGGAACATTGTGTACTGTCAGTGGTGTGCGGTGTGCTGGCTGTCTGATGGGACTGTGGTACATTGTGCACTGTCAGTGGTGTGTGGTGTGCTGGGTGCCTGATGGGTGTGTGGTACATTGTGTACTGTCAGTGGTGTGCGGTGTGCTGGGCGTCTGATGGGGTTGTGGTACATTGTGTACTGTCAGTGGTGAGCGGTGTGCTGGGTGTCTGATGGGGCTGTGGTACATTGTGTACCGTCAGTGGTGTGCGGTGTGCTGGGTGACTGATGGGACTGTGGTACATTGTGTACTGTCAGTGGTGTGCGGTGTGTTGGGTGTCTGATGGGGCTGTGGTACATTGTGTACTGTCAGTGGTTTGCGGTGTGCTGGGTGCCTGATGGGGCTGTCGTACATTGTGTACTGTCAGTGGTGTGCTGGGTGTCTGATGGGGGTGTGGTACATTGTGTACTGTCAGTGGTGTGCTGGGTGTCTGATGGGGGTGTGGTACATTGTGTACTGTCAGTGGTGTGCGGTGTGCTGGGTGCCTTATGGGGGTGTGGTACATTGTGTACTGTCAGTGGTGTGTGGTGTGCTGGGTGTCTGATGGGGGTGTGGTACATTGTGTACTGTCAGTGGTGTGCGGTGTGCTGGGTGTCTGATGGGGGTGTGGTACATTGTGTACTGTCAGTGGTGTGCGGTGTGCTGGGTGTCTGATGGGGCTGTGGTACATTGTGTACTGTCAGTGGTGTGCGGTGTGCTGGGTGTCTGAATGGGAAGAGGTACATTGTGTACTGTCAGTGGTGTGCGGTGTGCTGGGTGCCTGATGGGGGTGTGGTACATTGTGTACTGTCAGTGGTGTGCGGTGTGCTGGGTGCCCGATGGGGCTGTGGTACATTGTGTACTGTCAGTGGTGTGTTGTGTGCTGGGTGTCTGATGGGGGTGTGGTACATTGTGTACTGTCAGTGGTGTGCGGAGTGCTGGGTGCCTGATGGGGGTGTGGTACATTGTGTAGTGTCACTGGTGTGTGGTGTGCTGGGTGTCTGATGGGGGTGTGGTACATTGTGTACTGTCAGTGGTGTGCGGTGTGCTGGGTGCCTGATTAGGCTGTGGTACATTGTGTACTGTCAGTGGTGTGCTGTGTGCTGGGTGCCTGATGGGGGTGTGGTACATTGTGTACTGTGAGTGGTGTGCAGTGTGCTGGGTGTCTGATGAGGCTGTGGTACATTGTGTACTGTCAGTGGTGTGCGGTGAGCTGGGTGCCTGATGGGGATGTGGTACGTTGTGTACTGTCAGTGGTTTGCGGTGAGCTGGGTGCCTGATGGGGATGTGGTACATTTTGTACTGTCAGTGGAGTGCGTTGCGCTGGGTGCCTGATGGGGGTGTGGCACATTGTGTACTGTCAGTGGTGTGCCGTGTGCTGGGTGCCTGATGGGGGTGAGGTACATTGTGTACTGTCAGTGGTGTGCGGTGAGCTGTGTGTCAGATGGGGGTGTGGTACATTGTGTACTGTCAGTGGTGTGCGGTGTGCTGGGTGTCTGATGGGGGTGTGGTTCATTGTGTACTGTCAGTGGTGTGTGGTGTGCTGGGTGCCTGATGGGGGTGTGGTACATTGTGTACTGTCAGTGGTGTGCGGTGTGCTGGGTGTCTGATGGGGGTGTGGTACATTGTGTACTGTCAGTGGTGTGCGGTGTGCTGGGTGTCTGATGGGGGTGTGGTACATTGTGTACTGTCAGTGGTGTGTGGTGTGCTGGGTGCCTGATGGGGGTGTGGTACATTCTGTACTGTCAGTGGTGTGTGCTGTGCTGGGTGTCTGATGGGGGTGTGGTACATTGTGTACTGTCAGTGGTGTGCGGTGTGCTGGGTGTCTGATGGGGGTATGGTACATTGTGTGCTGTCAGTGGTGTGCGGTGTGCTGGGTGTCTGATGGGAATGTGATACATTGTGTACTGTCAGTGGTGTGCGGTGTGCTGGGTGCCTGATGGGTGTGTGGTACATTGTGTACTGTCAGTGGTGTGCGGTGTGCTGGGCGTCTGATGGGGTTGTGGTACATTGTGTACTGTCAGTGGTGAGCGGTGTGCTGGGTGTCTGATGGGGCTGTGGTACATTGTGTACCGTCAGTGGTGTGCGGTGTGCTGGGTGACTGATGGGGCTGTGGTACATTGTGTACTGTCAGTGGTGTGCGGTGTGTTGGGTGTCTGATGGGGCTGTGGTACATTGTGTACTGTCAGTGGTTTGCGGTGTGCTGGGTGCCTGATGGGGCTGTCGTACATTGTGTACTGTCAGTGGTGTGCTGGGTGTCTGATGGGGGTGTGGTACATTGTGTACTGTCAGTGGTGTGCTGGGTGCCTGATGGGGGTGTGGTACATTGTGTACTGTCAGTGGTGTGCGGTGTGCTGGGTGCCTTATGGGGGTGTGGTACATTGTGTACTGTCAGTGGTGTGTGGTGTGCTGGGTGTCTGATGGGGGTGTGGTACATTGTGTACTGTAAGTGGTGTGTGGTGTGCTGGGTGTCTGATGGGGGTGTGGTACATTGTGTACTGTCAGTGGTGTGCGGTGTGCTGGGTGTCTGATGGGGCTGTGGTACATTGTGTACTGTCAGTGGTGTGCGGTGTGCTGGGTGTCTGAATGGGATGAGGTACATTGTGTACTGTCAGTGGTGTGCGGTGTGCTGGGTGCCTGATGGGGGTGTGGTACATTGTGTACTGTCAGTGGTGTGCGGTGTGCTGGGTGCCTGATGGGGCTGTGGTACATTGTGTACTGTCAGTGGTGTGTTGTGTGCTGGGTGTCTGATGGGGGTGTGGTACATTGTGTACTGTCAGTGGTGTGCGGAGTGCTGGGTGCCTGATGGGGGTGTGGTACATTGTGTAGTGTCACTGGTGTGTGGTGTGCTGGGTGTCTGATGGGGGTGTGGTACATTTTGTACTGTCAGTGGTGTGCGGTGTGCTGGGTGCCTGATGAGGCTGTGGTACATTGTGTACTGTCAGTGGTGTGCTGTGTGCTGGGTGCATGATGGGGGTGTGGTACATTGTGTACTGTCAGTGGTGTGCAGTGTGCTGGGTGTCTGATGAGGCTGTGGTACATTGTGTACTGTCAGTGGTTTGCGGTGAGCTGGGTGCCTGATGGGGATGTGGTACATTTTGTACTGTCAGTGGAGTGCGTTGCGCTGGGTGCCTGATGGGGGTGTGGTACATTGTGTACTGTCAGTGGTGTGCCGTGTGCTGGGTGCCTGATGGGGGTGAGGTACATTGTGTACTGTCAGTGGTGTGCGGTGAGCTGTGTGTCAGATGGGGGTGTGGTACATTGTGTACTGTCAGTGGTGTGCGGTGTGCTGGGTGTCTGATGGGGGTGTGGTTCATTGTGTACTGTCAGTGGTGTGTGGTGTGCTGGGTGCCTGATGGGGGTGTGGTACATTGTGTACTGTCAGTGGTGTGCGGTGTGCTGGGTGTCTGATGGGGGTGTGGTACATTGTGTACTGTCAGTGGTGTGCGGTGTGCTGGGTGTCTGATGGGGGTGTGGTACATTGTGTACTGTCAGTGGTGTGTGGTGTGCTGGGTGCCTGATGGGGGTGTGGTACATTCTGTACTGTCAGTGGTGTGTGCTGTGCTGGGTGTCTGATGGGGGTCTGGTACATTGTGTACTGTCAGTGGTGTGCGGTGTGCTGGAAGTCTGATGGGGGTATGGTACATTGTGTGCTGTCAGTGGTGTGCGGTGTGCTGGGTGTCTGATGGGACTGTGGTACATTGTGTACTGTCAGTGGTGTGCGGTATGCTGGGTGCCTGTTGGGGGTGTGGTACATTGTGTTCTGTCAGTGATGTGCGGTGTGCTGGGTGTTTGATGCGGGTGTGGTACATTGTGTACTGTCAGTGCTGTGCGGTGTGCTGGATGTCTGATGGGGGTGTGGTACATTGTGTACTGTCAGTGGTGTGCGGTGTGCTGGGTGTCTGATGGGGGTGTGGTACATTGTGTACTGTCAGTGGTGAGCGGTGTGCTGGGAGTCTGATGGGGCTGTGGTACATTGTGTACTGTCAGTGGTGTGTGGTGTGCTGGGTGCCTGATGGGTGTGTGGTACATTGTGTACTGTCAGTGGTGTGCGGTGTGCTGGGCGTCTGATGGGGTTGTGGTACATTGTGTACTGTCAGTAGTGTGTGGTGTGCTGGGTGTCTGATGGGTGTGTGGTACATTGTGTACTGTCAGTGTTGTGCGGTGTGCTGGGCGTCTGATGGGGTTGTGGTACATTGTGTACTGTCAGTGGTGTGCGGTGTGCTGGGCGTCTGATGGGGTTGTGGTACATTGTGTACTGTCAGTGGTATGCGGTGTGTTAGGTGTCTGATGGGGCTGTGGTACATTGTGTACTGTCAGTGGTTTGCGGTGTGCTGGGTGCCTGATGGGGCTGTCGTACATTGTGTACTGTCAGTGGTGTGCTGGGTGTCTGATGGGGGTGTGGTACATTGTGTACTGTCAGTGGTGTGCTGGGTGTCTGATGGGGGTGTGGTACATTGTGTACTGTCAGTGGTGTGCGGTGTGCTGGGTGCCTTATGGGGGTGTGGTACATTGTGTACTGTCAGTGGTGTGCGGTGTGCTGGGTGTCTGATGGGGCTGTGGTACATTGTGTACTGTCAGTGGTGTGCGGTGTGCTGGGTGTCTGATGGGGATGAGGTACATTGTGTACTGTCAGTGGTGTGCGGTGTGCTGGGTGCCTGATGGGGGTGTGGTACATTGTGTACTGTCAGTGGTGTGCGTTGTGCTGGGTACCTGATGGGGCTGTGGTACATTGTGTACTGTCAGTGGTGTGTTGTGTGCTGCGTGTCTGATGGGGGTGTGGTACATTGTGTACTGTCAGTGGTGTGCGGAGTGCTGGGTGCCTGATGGAGGTGTGGTACATTGTGTACTGTCAGTGGTGTGTGGTGTGCTGGGTGTCTGATGGGGGTGTGGTACATTGTGTACTGTCAGTGGTGTGCGGTGTGCTGGGTGCCTGATGAGGCTGTGGTACATTGTGTACTGTCAGTGGTGTGCTGTGTGCTGGGTGCCTGATGGGGGTGTGGTACATTGTGTACTGTCAGTGGTGTGCAGTGTGCTGGGTGTCTGATGGGGCTGTGGTACATTGTGTACTGTCAGTGGTGTGCGGTGATCTGGGTGCCTGATGGGGATGTGGTACGTTGTGTACTGTCAGTGGTTTGCGGTGAGCTGGGTGCCTGATGGGGATGTGGTACATTGTGTACTGTCAGTGGAGTGCGTTGCGCTGGGTGCCTGATGGGGGTGTGGTACATTGTGTACTGTCAGTGGTGTGCGGTGTGCTGAGTGTCTGATGAGGGTATGGTACATTGTGTACTGTCAGTGGTGTGCGGTGTGCTGGGTGTCTGATGGGGGTGTGGTACATTGTGTACTGTCAGTGGTGTGTGGTGTGCTGGGTGCCTGATGTGGGTGTGGTACATTGTGTACTGTCAGTGGTGTGCGGTGTGCTGGGTGTCTGATGGGGGTGTGGTACATTGTGTACTGTCAGTGGTGTGCGGTGTGCTGGGTGTCTGATGGGGTGTGGTACATTGTGTACTGTCAGTGGTGTGTGGTGTGCTGGGTGCCTGATGGGGGTGTGGTACATTCTGTACTGTCAGTGGAGTGTGCTGTGCTGGGTGTCTGATGGGGGTGTGGTACATTGTGTACTGTCAGTGGTGTGCGGTGTGCTGGGTGTCTGATGGGGGTATGGTACATTGTGTGCTGTCAGTGGTGTGCGGTGTGCTGGGTGTCTGATGGGACTGTGGTACATTGTGTACTGTCAGTGGTGTGCGGTATGCTGGGTGCCTGTTGGGGGTGTGGTACATTGTGTACTGTCAGTGGTGTGCGGTGTGCTGGGTGCCTGATGGGGGTGTGGTACATTGTGTACTGTCAGTGGTGTGCGTTGTGCTGGGTACCTGATGGGGCTGTGGTACATTGTGTACTGTCAGTGGTGTGTTGTGTGCTGCGTGTCTGATGGGGGTGTGGTACATTGTGTACTGTCAGTGGTGTGCGGAGTGCTGGGTGCCTGATGGAGGTGTGGTACATTGTGTACTGTCAGTGGTGTGTGGTGTGCTGGGTGTCTGATGGGGGTGTGGTACATTGTGTACTGTCAGTGGTGTGCGGTGTGCTGGGTGCCTGATGAGGCTGTGGTACATTGTGTACTGTCAGTGGTGTGCTGTGTGCTGGGTGCCTGATGGGGGTGTGGTACATTGTGTACTGTCAGTGGTGTGCAGTGTGCTGGGTGTCTGATGGGGCTGTGGTACATTGTGTACTGTCAGTGGTGTGCGGTGATCTGGGTGCCTGATGGGGATGTGGTACGTTGTGTACTGTCAGTGGTTTGCGGTGAGCTGGGTGCCTGATGGGGATGTGGTACATTGTGTACTGTCAGTGGAGTGCGTTGCGCTGGGTGCCTGATGGGGGTGTGGTACATTGTGTACTGTCAGTGGTGTGCGGTGTGCTGAGTGTCTGATGAGGGTATGGTACATTGTGTACTGTCAGTGGTGTGCGGTGTGCTGGGTGTCTGATGGGGGTGTGGTACATTGTGTACTGTCAGTGGTGTGTGGTGTGCTGGGTGCCTGATGTGGGTGTGGTACATTGTGTACTGTCAGTGGTGTGCGGTGTGCTGGGTGTCTGATGGGGGTGTGGTACATTGTGTACTGTCAGTGGTGTGCGGTGTGCTGGGTGTCTGATGGGGTGTGGTACATTGTGTACTGTCAGTGGTGTGTGGTGTGCTGGGTGCCTGATGGGGGTGTGGTACATTCTGTACTGTCAGTGGAGTGTGCTGTGCTGGGTGTCTGATGGGGGTGTGGTACATTGTGTACTGTCAGTGGTGTGCGGTGTGCTGGGTGTCTGATGGGGGTATGGTACATTGTGTGCTGTCAGTGGTGTGCGGTGTGCTGGGTGTCTGATGGGACTGTGGTACATTGTGTACTGTCAGTGGTGTGCGGTATGCTGGGTGCCTGTTGGGGGTGTGGTACATTGAGTACTGTCAGTGCTGTGCGGTGTGCTGGATGTCTGATGGGGGTGAGGTACATTGTGTACTGTCAGTGGTGTGCGGTGTGCTGGGTGTCTGATGGGGGTGTGGTACATTGTGTACTGTCAGTGGTGAGCGGTGTGCTGGGAGTCTGATGGGGCTGTGGTACATTGTGTACTGTCAGTGGTGTGTGGTGTGCTGGGTGCCTGATGGGTGTGTGGTACATTGTGTACTGTCAGTGGTGTGTGGTGTGCTGGGCGTCTGATGGGGTTGTGGTACATTGTGTACTGTCAGTCGTGTGTGGTGTGCTGGGTGCCTGATGGGTGTGTGGTACATTGTGTACTGTCAGTGGTGTGCGGTGTGCTGGGCGTCTGATGGGGTTGTGGTACATTGTGTACTGTCAGTGGTGTGCGGTGTGCTGGGCGTCTGATGGGGTTGTGGTACATTGTGTACTGTCAGTGGTGAGCGGTGTGCTGGGTGTCTGATGGGGCTGTGGTACATTGTGTAATGTCAGTGGTGTGCGGTGTGCTGGGTGACTGATGGGACTGTGGTACATTGTGTACTGTCAGTGGTGAGCGGTGTGCTGGGTGTCTGATGGGGCTGTGGTACATTGTGTAATGTCAGTGGTGTGCGGTGTGCTGGGTGACTGATGGGACTGTGGTACATTGTGTACTGTCAGTGGTGTGCGGTGTGTTCGGTGTCTGATGGGGCTGTGGTACATTGTGTACTGTCAGTGGTGTGTGGTGAGCTGAGTGTCTGATGGGACTGTGGTACATTGTGTACTGTCAGTGGTGTGCGGTGTGTTCGGTGTCTGATGGGGCTGTGGTACATTGTGTACTGTCAGTGGTGTGTGGTGAGCTGAGTGTCTGATGGGGCTGTGGTACATTGTGTACTGTCAGTGGTGTGCGGTGTGCTGGGTGTCTGATGGGGGTGTGGTACATTGTGTACTGTCAGTGGTGTGTGGTGTGCTGGGTGCCTGATGGGGGTGTGGTACATTCTGTAGTGTCAGTGGTGTGTGGTGTGCTGGGTGTCTGATGGGGGTGTGGTACATTGTGTACTGTCAGTGGTGTGCGGTGTGCTGGGTGTCTGATGGGGGTATGGTACATTGTGTGCTGTCAGTGGTGTGCGGTGTGCTGGGCGTCTGATGGGGTTGTGGTACATGGTGTACTGTCAGTGGTGTGCAGTGTGCTGGGTGTCTCATGGGGGTGTGGTACATTGTGTACTGTCAGTGGTGTGCGGTGTGCTGGGTGTCTGATGGGACTGTGGTACATTGTGTACTGTCAGTGGTGTGCGGTGTGTTGGTTGTCTGATGGGGCTGTGGTACATTGTGTACTGTCAGTGGTGTGCGGTATGCTGGGTGCCTGTTGGGGGTGTGGTACATTGTGTTCTGGCAGTGATGTGCGGTGTGCTGGGTGTTTGATGCGGGTGTGGTACATTGTGTACTGTCAGTGCTGTGCGGTGTGCTGGGTGTCTGATGGGGGTGTGGTACATTGTGTACTGTCAGTGGTGTGCGGTGTGCTGGGTGCCTGATGGGGGTGGGGTACATTGTGTACTGTCAGTGGTGTGCAGTGTGCTGGGTGCCTGATGGGGGAGTGGTACATTGTGTACTGTCCGTGCTGTGCGGTGTGCTGGGTGCCTGATGGGGGTGTGGTACATTGTGTACTGTCAGTGGTGTGTGGTGTGCTGGGTGCCTGATGGGGGTGTGGTACATTGTGTACTGTCAGTGGTGTGCGGTGTGCTGGGTGCCTGATGGGGGTGTGGTACATTGTGTACTGTCAGTGGTGTGTGGTGTGCTTGGTGTCTGATGGGGGTGTGGTACATTGTGTACTGTCAGTGGTGTGCGGTATGCTGGGTGTCTGATGGGGCTGTGGTACATTGTGTACTGTTAGTGGTGTCCGGTGTGCTGGGTGTCTGATGGGGGTGTGGTACATTGTGTACTGTCAGTGGTGTGTGGTGTGCTGGGTGTCTGATGGGGGTGTGGTACATTGTGTACTGTCAGTGGTGTGTGGTGTACTGGGTGTCTGATGGGGGTGTGGTACATTGTGTACTGTCAGTGGTGTGTGGTGTGCTGGGTGCCTGATGGGGCTGTGGTACATTGTGTACTGTCAGTGGTGTGTGGTGAGCTGGGTGCCTGATGGGGGTGTGGTATATTGTGTACTGTCAGTGGTGTTCGGTGTGCTGGGTGCATGATGGGGGTGTGGTACATTGTGTACTGTCAGTGGTGTGCGGTGTGCTGGGTGTCTGATGGGACTGTGGTACATTGTGTACTCTCAGAGGTGTGCGGTGTGCTGGGTGTCTGATGGGGGTGTGATACACTGTGTACTGTCAGTGGTGTGAGGTGTGCTGGGTGTCTGATGGGGGTGTGGTACATTGTGTACTGTCAGTGTGTGCGGTGTGCTGGGTGTCTGATGAGTGTGTGGTACATTGTGTACTGTCAGTGATGTGCGGTGTGCTGGGTGTCTGATGGGGCTGTGGTACATTGTGTACTGTCAGTGGTGTGCGGTGTGCTGGGTGCTTGATGGGTGTGTGGTACATTGTGTTCTGTCAGTGATGTGCGGTGTGCTGGGTGTCTGATGGGGGTGTGGTACATTGTGTACTGTCAGTGGTGTGTGGTGAGCTGGATGTCTGATCGGGCTGTGGTACATTGTGTACTGCCAGTGGTGTGCAGTGTGCTGGGTGTCTGATGGGGCTGTGGTACATTGTGTACTGTCAGTGGTGAGCGGTGTGCTGGGTGTCTGATGGGGCTGTGGTGCATTGTGTACTGCCAGTGGTGTGCGGTGTGCTGGGTGTCTGATGGGGCTGTGGTACATTGTGTACTGTCAGTGGTGTGCGGTGTGCTGAGTGTCTGATGGGGCTGTGGTACATTGTGTACTGACAGCGGTGTGTGGTGTGCTCGGTGTCTGATGGGGCTGTGGTACATTGTGTACTGTCAGTGGTGTGTGGTGTGCTGGGTGTCTGATGGCGGTTTGGTACATTGTGTACTGTCAGTGGTGTGCGGTGAGCTGGGTGTCTGATGAGGGTGTTGGACATTGTGTACTGTCTGTGGTGTTTGGTGTGCTGGGTGCCTAATGGGGGTGTGGTACATTGTGTACTGTCAGTGGTGTGCGGTGAGCTGGGTGTCTGATGAGGGTGTTGTACATTGTGTACTGTAAGTGGTGTGTGGTGTGCTGGGTGCCTGATGGGGCTGTGGTACATTGTGTACTGTCAGTGGTGTGCTGGGTGTCTGATGGGGGTGTGGTACATTGTGTACTGTCAGTGGTGTGCGGTGTGCTGGGTGTCTGATGGGGCTGTGGTACATTGTGTACTGTCAGTGGTGTGTGGTGTGCTGGGCGTCTGATGGGGTTGTGGTACATTGTGTACTGTTAGTTGTGGGCAGTGTGCTGGGTGTCTGATGGGGGTGTGGTACATTGTGTACCGTCAGTGGTGTGCGGTGGGCTGGGTGTCTGATGGGACTGTGGTACATTGTGTACTGTCAGTGGTGTGCGGTGTGCTGGGTGCCTGATGGGGCTGTGGTACATTGGGTACTGCCAGTGGTGTGCGGTATGCTGGGTGCCTGTTGGGGGTGTGGTACATTGTGTTCTGTCAGTGATGTGCGATGTGCTGGGTGTCTGATGGGGGTGTGGTACATTGTGAACTGTAAGTGGTGTGTGGTGTGCTGGGTGTCTCATGGGGCTGTGGTACATTGTGTACTGTCAGTGGTGTGCGGTGTGCTATGTGCCTGTTGGGGGGGGTGGTACATTGTGTTCTGTCAGTGATGTGCGGTGAGCTGGGTGTCTGATGGGGGTGTGGTACATTGTGAACTGTCAGTTGTGTGCGGTGTGCTGGGTGTCTGATGGGGGTGTGGTACATTGTGTACTGTCAGTGGTGTGCGGTGTGCTGGGTGCCTGGTGAGGGTGTGGTACATTGTGTACTGTCAGTGGTGTGCGGTGTGCTGGGTGTCTGATGGGGGTGTGGTACATTGTGTACTGTCAGGGCTGTGCGGTGTGCTGGGTGTCTGATGGGGGTGTGGTACATTGTGTACTGTCAGTGGTGTGTGGTGTGCTGGGTGTCTGATGGGGGTGTGGTACATTGTGTACTGTCAGTGGTGTGCGGTGTGCTGGGTGTCTGATGGGGGTGTGGTACAATGTGTACTGTCAGTGGTGTGCAGTGTGCTGGGTGTCTGATGGGGCTGTGGTACATTGTGTACTGTCAGTGGTGTGCAGTGTGCTGGGTGCCTGATGGGGGTGTGGCACATTGTGTACTGTCCGTGCTGTGCGGTGTCCTGGGTGCCTGATGGGGGTGTGGTACATTGTGTACTGTCAGTGGTGTGCGGTGTGCTGGGCGTCTGATGGGGTTGTGGTACATTGTGTACTGTCAGTGGTGTGCGGTGTTCTGGGCGTCTGATGGGTGTGTGGTACATTGTGTACTGTCAGTGGTGTGCGGTGTGCTGGGCGTCTGATGGGATTGTGGTACATTGTGTACTGTCAGTGGTGTGCAGTGTGCTGGGTGTCTGATGGGGGTGTGGTACATTGTGTACCGTCAGTGGTGTGCGGTGTGCTGGGTGTCTGATGGGGGTGTGGTACATTGTGTACTGTCAGTGGTGTGCGGTGTGCTGGGTGTCTGCTGGGGGTGTGGTACATTGTGTACTGTCAGTGTTGTGCGGTGTGCTGGGTGCCTGATGGGGGTGTGGTACATTGTGTACTGTCAGTGGTGTGCGGTGTGTTGGGTGTCTGATGGGGGTGTGGTACATTGTGTACTGTCAGTGCTGTGCGGTGTGCTGGGTGTCTGATGGGGCTGTGGTACATTGTGTACTGTCAGTGGTGAGTGGAGTGCTGGGTGTCTGATGGGGGTGTGGTACATTGCTTACTGTCAGTGGTGTGTGGTGTGCTGGGTGTCTGATGGGGGTGTGGTATATTGTGTATTGTCAGTGGTGTGCGGTGTGCTGAGTGTCTGATGGGGCTGTGGTACATTGTGTACTGTCAGTGGTGTGCGGTGTGCTGGGTGTCTGATGGGGCTGTGGTACATTATGTACTGTCAGTGGTGTGCGGTGTGCTGGGTGTCTGATGGGGGTGTGGTACATTGTGTACTGTCAGTGGTGTGCGGTGTGCTGGGTGTCTGATGGGGCTGTGGTAAATTGTGTACTGTCAGTGGTGTGTGGTGTGCTGGGTGCCTGATGGGGGTGTGGTACATTGTGTACTGTCAGTGGTGTGCGGTGTGCTGGGTGCCTGATGGGGGTGTGGTACATTGTGTACTGTCAGTGGTGTGCGGTGTGCTGGGTGTCTGATGGCGGTGTGGTACATTGTGTACTGTCAGTGGTGTGCGGTGTGCTGGGTGTCTGATGTGGGTGTGGTACATTGTGTACTGTCAGTGGTGTGCGGTGTGCTGGGCGTCTGATGGCGGTGTGGTACATTGTGTACTGTCAGTGGTGTGCGGTGTGCTGGGTGTCTGATGGGGGTGTGGTACATTGTGTACTGTCAGTGGTGTGCGGTGAGCTGGTTGTCTGATGGGGCTGTGATATATTGTGTACTGTCAGTGGTGTGCGGTGTGCTGGGTGTCTGATGGGGGTGTGGTACATTGTGTACTGTCATTGGTGTGCGGTGTGCTGAGTGTCTGATGGGGCTGTGGTACATTGTGTACTGTCAGTGGTGTGCGGTGTGCTGAGTGTCTGATGGGGGCGTGGTACATTGTGTACTGTCAGTGCTGTGCAGTGTGCTGGGTGTCTGATGGGGGTGTGTTACATTGTGTACTGTCAGTGGTGTGTGGTGTGCTGGGTGTCTGATGGGGGTGTGGTACATTGTGTACTGTCAGTGGTGTGTGGTGTGCTGGGTGTCTGATGGGGCTGTGGTACATTGGGTACTGTCAGTGGTGTGTGGTGTACTGGGTGTCTGATGGGGTGTGGTACATTGTGTACTGTCAGTGGTGTGTGGTGTGCTGGGTGTCTGATGGGGCTGTGGTACATTGTGTACTGTCAGTGGTGTGTGGTGTGCTGGGTGTCAGATGGGGGTGTGGTACATTGTGTACTGTCAGTGGTGTGTGGTGTGCTGGGTGTCTGATGGGGGTGTGGTACATTGTGTACTGTCAGTGGAGTGCGGTGTGCTGGGTGCCTGATAGGGCTGTGGTACATTGTGTACTGTCAGTGGTGTGCGGTGTGCTGGGTGCCTGATGGGGGAGTGGTACATTGTGTACTGTCCGTGCTGTGCGGTGTGCTGGGTGCCTGATGGGGGTGTGGTACATTGTGTACTGTCAGTGGTGTGTGGTGTGCTGGGTGCCTGATGGGGGTGTGGTACATTGTGTACTGTCAGTGGTGTGCTGGGTGTCTGATGGGGGCGTGGTGCATTGTGTACTGTCAGTGGTGTGCGGTGTGCTGGGTGTCTGATGGGGCTGTGGTACATTGTGTAGTGTCAGTGGTGTGCGGTGTGCTGGGTGTCTGATGGGGGTGTGGTACATTGTGTACTGTCAGTGGTGTGCGGTGTGCTGGGTGCCTGATGGGGGTGTGGTACATTGTTACTGTCAGTGGTGTGCGGTGTGCTGGTTGCCTGATGGGGGTGTGATACATTGTGTACTGTCAGTGGTGTGCGGTGTGCTGGGTGCCTGATGAGGGTGTGGTACATTGTGTGCTGTCAGTGGTGTGCGGTGTGCTGGGTGTCTGATGGGGGTGTGGTACATTGTGTACTGTCAGTGGTGTGAGGTGTGCTGGGTGCCTGATGGGGGTGTGGTACATTGTGTACTGTCAGTGGTGTGCGGTGTGCTGGGTGTCTGCTGGGGGTGTGGTACATTGTGTACTGTCAGTGTTGTGCGGTGTGCTGGGTGCCTGATGGGGGTGTGGTACATTGTGTACTGTCAGTGGTGTGCGGTGTGTTGGGTGCCTGATGGGGGTGTGGTACATTGTGTACTGTCAGTGCTGTGCGGTGTGCTGGGTGTCTGATGGGGCTGTGGTACATTGTGTACTGTCAGTGGTGAGTGGAGTGCTGGGTGTCTGATGGGGGTGTGGTACATTGCTTACTGTCAGTGGTGTGTGGTGTGCTGGGTGTCTGATGGGGGTGTGGTATATTGTGTATTGTCAGTGGTGTGCCGTGTGCTGAGTGTCTGATGGGGCTGTGGTACATTGTGTACTGTCAGTGGTGTGCGGTGTGCTGGGTGTCTGATGGGGCTGTGGTACATTATGTACTGTCAGTGGTGTGCGGTGTGCTGGGTGTCTGATGGTGGTGTGGTACATTGTGTACTGTCAGTGGTGTGCGGTGTGCTGGGTGTCTGATGGGGCTGTGGTAAATTGTGTACTGTCAGTGGTGTGTGGTGTGCTGGGTGCCTGATGGGGGTGTGGTACATTGTGTACTGTCAGTGGTGTGCGGTGTGCTGGGTGCCTGATGGGGGTGTGGTACATTGTGTACTGTCAGTGGTGTGCGGTGTGCTGGGTGTCTGATGGCGGTGTGGTACATTGTGTACTGTCAGTGGTGTGCGGTGTGCTGGGTGTCTGATGTGGGTGTGGTACATTGTGTACTGTCAGTGGTGTGCGGTGTGCTGGGTGTCTGATGGCGGTGTGGTACATTGTGTACTGTCAGTGGTGTGCGGTGTGCTGGGTGTCTGATGGGGGTGTGGTACATTGTGTACTGTCAGTGGTGTGCGGTGAGCTGGTTGTCTGATGGGGCTGTGATATATTGTGTACTGTCAGTGGTGTGCGGTGTGCTGGGTGTCTGATGGGGGTGTGGTACATTGTGTACTGTCATTGGTGTGCGGTGTGCTGAGTGTCTGATGGGGCTGTGGTACATTGTGTACTGTCAGTGGTGTGCGGTGTGCTGAGTGTCTGATGGGGGCGTGGTACATTGTGTACTGTCAGTGCTGTGCAGTGTGCTGGGTGTCTGATGGGGGTGTGGTACATTGTGTACTGTCAGTGGTGTGTGGTGTGCTGGGTGTCTGATGGGGGTGTGGTACATTGTGTACTGTCAGTGGTGTGTGGTGTGCTGGGTGTCTGATGGGGCTGTGGTACATTGTGTACTGTCAGTGGTGTGTGGTGTACTGGGTGTCTGATGGGGTGTGGTACATTGTGTACTGTCAGTGGTGTGTGGTGTGCTGGGTGTCTGATGGGGCTGTGGTACATTGTGTACTGTCAGTGGTGTGTGGTGTGCTGGGTGTCAGATGGGGGTGTGGTACATTGTGTACTGTCAGTGGTGTGTGGTGTGCTGGGTGCCTGATGGGGGTGTGGTACATTGTGTACTGTCAGTGGAGTGCGGTGTGCTGGGTGCCTGATAGGGCTGTGGTACATTGTGTACTGTCAGTGGTGTGCGGTGTGCTGGGTGCCTGATGGGGGAGTGGTACATTGTGTACTGTCCGTGCTGTGCGGTGTGCTGGGTGCCTGATGGGGGTGTGGTACATTGTGTACTGTCAGTGGTGTGTGGTGTGCTGGGTGCCTGATGGGGGTGTGGTACATTGTGTACTGTCAGTGGTGTGCGGTGTGCTGGGTGTCTGATGGGGGCGTGGTGCATTGTGTACTGTCAGTGGTGTGCGGTGTGCTGGGTGTCTGATGGGGCTGTGGTACATTGTGTAGTGTCAGTGGTGTGCGGTGTGCTGGGTGTCTGATGGGGGTGTGGTACATTGTGTACTGTCAGTGGTGTGCGGTGTGCTGGGTGCCTGATGGGGGTGTGGTACATTGTTACTGTCAGTGGTGTGCGGTGTGCTGGTTGCCTGATGGGGGTGTGATACATTGTGTACTGTCAGTGGTGTGCGGTGTGCTGGGTGCCTGATGAGGGTGTGGTACATTGTGTACTGTCAGTGGTGTGCGGTGTGCTGGGTGTCTGATGGGGGTGTGGTACATTGTGTACTGTCAGTGGTGTGAGGTGTGCTGGGTGCCTGATGGGGGTGTGGTACATTGTGTACTGTCAGTGGTATGCGGTGTGCTGGGTGTCTGATGGGGCTGTGGTACATTGTGTACTGTCAGTCTTGTGCGGTGTGCTGGGTGTCTGATGGGGCTGTGGTACATTGTGCACTGTCAGTGATGAGTGGTGTGCTGGGTGTCTGATGGGGGTGTGGTACATTGTGTACTGTCAGTGGTGTGTGGTGTGCTGGGTGCCTGATGGGGGTGTGGTACATTGTGTACTGTCAGTGGTGTGCGGTGTGCTGGGTGTCTGATGGGGGCGTGGTGCATTGTGTACTGTCAGTGGTGTGCGGTGTGCTGGGTGTCTGATGGGGCTGTGGTACATTGTGTAGTGTCAGTGGTGTGCGGTGTGCTGGGTGTCTGATGGGGGTGTGGTACATTGTGTACTGTCAGTGGTGTGCGGTGTGCTGGGTGCCTGATGGGGGTGTGGTACATTGTTACTGTCAGTGGTGTGCGGTGTGCTGGTTGCCTGATGGGGGTGTGATACATTGTGTACTGTCAGTGGTGTGCGGTGTGCTGGGTGCCTGATGAGGGTGTGGTACATTGTGTACTGTCAGTGGTGTGCGGTGTGCTGGGTGTCTGATGGGGGTGTGGTACATTGTGTACTGTCAGTGGTGTGAGGTGTGCTGGGTGCCTGATGGGGGTGTGGTACATTGTGTACTATCAGTGGTATGCGGTGTGCTGGGTGTCTGATGGGGCTGTGGTACATTGTGTACTGTCAGTCTTGTGCGGTGTGCTGGGTGTCTGATGGGGCTGTGGTACATTGTGCACTGTCAGTGATGTGTGGTGTGCTGGGTGTCTGATGTGGGTGTGGTACATTGTGTACTGTCAGTGGTGTGCGGTGTGCTGGGTGTCTGATGGGGCTGTGGTACATTGTGTACTGTCAGTGGTGTGCGGTGAGCTGGTTGTCTGATGGGGCTGTGGTATATTGTGTACTGTCAGTGGTGTGCGGTGTGCTGGGTGTCTGATGGGGGTGTGGTACATTGTGTACTGTCATTGGTGTGCGTTGTGCTGGGTGTCTGATGGGCTGTGGTACATTGCGTACTGTCAGTGGTGTGCGGTGTGATGGGTGTCTGATGGGGCTGTGGTACATTGTGTACTGTCAGTGGTGTGCGGTGTGCTGGGTGTCTGATGGGGGTGTGGTACATTGTGTACTGTCAGTGGTGTGCGGTGTGCTGGGTGTCTGATGCGGGTGTGGTACATTGTGTACTGTCAGTGGGGTGCGGTGTGCTGGGTGCCTGATGGGGGTGTGGTACATTGTGTACTGCCAGTGGTGTGCGGTGTGCTGGTTGCCTGATGGGGGTGTGGTACATTGTGTACTGTCAGTGGTGTGCTGGGTGCCTGATGGGGGTGTGGTACATTGTGTACTATCAGTGGTGTGCGGTGTGCTGTATATAGTTAACCATTTACTGCTCAATAATCCCTGGGAGCAGGGGACAGGCAGTGCGGTCCGGGAGCCCCCAATTAAAAATCTATTTCAGTGACGTCTGTGCTGTATATAGTTAACCATTTGCTGCTCAATAATCCCTGCGAGCAGGGGACAGGCAGTGTGACCTCGGGAGCCCCCAATTAAAATGCTGTTTCAGAGACCTCTGTGCCTGTATATAGTTAACCATGTACTGCTCAATAATCCCTGGGAGCAGGTGACATGCAGTGTGACTCTGGGAGCCCCCAGTATAAAAGCTGTTTCAGAGACAACTGTGCCTGTATATAGTTAACCATTTACTTCTCAATAATCCCTGTGAGCAGAGGACTGCTTAACCACTTCCTTACCTTGCAGGTCAGCTGTTCGGGAGAGAGACGGAGCCGGGACCTTGGAAACAGCGCGGGAGTTTCAAAAAGCGCGGGAGCTGCGAGGCAGAGGGGACAGTTTAAAAGGGCGCGCCGTGGGTGAGGTCAGCTGTTCGGGAGAGAGAGGGAGCCGGGACCTTGGAAACAGCGCGGGAGTTTCAAAAAGCGCGCGAGCTGCGAGGCAGAGGGGACAGTTTAAAAGGGCGCGCTGTGGGTGAGGTAAGTACTGCTTAACCACTTGCAGGTCAGCTGTTCGGGAGAGAGAGGGAGCCAGGACCTTGGAAACAGCGCGGGAGTTTCAAAAAGCGCGGGAGCTGCGAGGCAGAGGGGACAGTTTAAAAGGGCGCGCCGTTGTTAAGGTCAGCTGTTCGGGAGAGAGAGGGAGCCGGGACCTTGGAAACAGCGCGGGAGTTTCAAAAAGCGCGGGAGCTGCGAGGCAGAGGGGACAGTTTAAAAAGGGCGCGCCGTGGGTGAGGTAAGTACTGCTTAACCACTTCCTTACCTTGCAGGTCAGCTGTTCGGAAGAGAGATCAGTTTTTGGAGCAGGCCTATTGGCTGACTGTAAATCATGAAGGATACAAAGGGTGTGGCAGAAGTGCCTTTAGAAACAGAGTGCTGGAGGCAAACAGAGTGTATTTGAGTTTGGGTAAGGCTGAGTTCGGGTAAGAGGGGAGTGACAAAAAAAAAAATCAAATTAATTAACTAGTTAAGGGAATTTGGTGCTCACCTGAAGGAGGTGCAGAGAAGCAGAGCTGTGAGGGAGTCTCTGGAGCAATTACATCACAGCCAGCAGGTAAGTGATTGGCTTGTAACTGGTAAGTGATTTCTCTCTCTTTGACTTTCTCTTAGCTGTGTAGTGTAGTTCAAATTTAACTTCAGGTTTAAGTCATGGCAGGAGAGCTCAGACCCGTGTCATGCTCCTCTTGTGAGATGTGGCAAGTCAGGGACCCTTCTGGTGTCCCTGACTCCTTCATCTGCAAGAAGTGTGTCCAACTGCAGCTCCTGTTAGGCCGCTTGACGGCTCTGGAGCTGCGGATGGACTCACTTTGGAGCATCCGCGATGCTGAGGAAGTTGTGGATAGCACATTCAGTGAGTTGGTCACACCGCAGATTAAAATTACTGAGGCAGATAGGGAATGGGTGACCAACAGACAGAGGAAGAGTAGGAAGGCAGTGCAGGGATCCCCTGCGGTCATCTCCCTCAAAAACTGATTTACCGTTTTGGAAACTGTTGGGGGAGATGGCTCACCAGGGGAAGGTGGCAGCAGCCAGGTTCATGGCACCGTGGCTGGCTCTGCTGCAAAGAAGGGCGGGAAAAAGAGTGGCAGAGCTATAGTGATAGGGGATTCAATTGTAAGGGGAATAGACAGGCGTATGTTGCCTCCCTGGTGCAAGGGTCAAGGATGTCTCGGAGCGGCTGCAGGGCATTCTGGAGGGGGAGGGTGAACAGCCAGCTGTCGTGGTGCATATAGGCACCAACGATATAGGTAAAAAACGGGATGAGGTCCTACAAGCTGAATTTAGGGAGTTAGGAGTTAAACTAAAAAGTAGGACCTCAAAGGTAGTAATCTCAGGATTGCTACCAGTGCCACATGATAGTCAGAGTACGAATGACAGGATAGCTAGGATGAATACGTGGCTTGAGAGATGGTGCAAGAGGGAGGGTTTCAAATTCCTGGGACATTGGGACCGATTCTGGGGGAGGTGGGACCTGTACAAATCGGACGGTCTGCATCTGGGTGGGACCGGAACCAATGTTCTCGGGGGGGGGGGGGGTGTTTGCTAGTGCAGTTGGGGAGGGTTTCAACTAATGTGCCAGGGGGATGGGAACCGATGTAGGAAGTCAGTGGGGACAGAAACAAAAGGCAGGAAGCGAGAGTGTGTAAAGCATGACCAGAGAAAGCAGGGCAGAGAGCAAGGAAGGTCTACATTAAACTGCATTTATTTCAATGCAAGGGGCCTGACGGGCAAAGCGGATGAACTCAGGGCATGGATGGGCACATGGGACTGGGATATTATAGCTATGACTGAAACATGGCTAAGGGAGGGGCAGGACTGGCAGCTCAATGTTCCGGGGTACAGATGCTATAGAAAGGATAGCACAGGAGGTAAGAGAGGAGGGGGAGTGGCGTTTTTGATTAGGGAGAACATCACGGCAGTACATAGAGGGGATATATCCGAGGGTTCGCCCACTGTGTCTATATGGGTGGAACTGAAAAATAAGAAGGGAGAGATCACCTTGGTAGGACTGTACTACAGGCCCCCAAACAGTCAGCGGGAAATTGAGGAGCAAATATGTAAGGAGATTACAGATAGCTGCAAGAATAATAGGGTGGTAGTAGTAGGGGACTTTAACTTTCCCAACATTGACTGGGACAGCCATAGCATTATGGGCTTGGATGGAGGGAAATTTGTTGAGTGTATTCAGGAGGAATTTCTCATTCAGTATGTGGATGGACCGACTAGAGAGGGGGCAAAACTTGACCTCGTCTTGGGAAATAAGGAAGGGCAAGTGGCAGAAGTGCTAGTGAGGGATCACTTTGGGACAAGTGACCATAATTCCATTAGTTTTAAGATAGCTATGGAGAATGATAGGTCTGGCCCAAGAGTTAAATTTCTTAATTGGGGCAAGGCCAATTTTGATGGTATCAGACAGGAACTTGCAGAGGTAGATTGGGGGAGACTATTGGCAGGCAAAGGGACGGCTGGTAAATGGGAGGCTTTTAAAAATGTGTTAACCAGGGTGCAGGGTAAGCACATTCCCTTTAGAGTGAAGGGCAAGGCTGGTAGAAGTAGGGAACCCTGGATGACTCGAGATATTGAGACTCTGGTCAAAAAGAAGAAGGAGGCATATGACGTACATAAGCAACTGGGAGCAAGTAGATCCCTTGAAGAGTATAGAGATTGTCGAAATAGAGTTAAGAGGGAAATCAGGAGGGCAAAAAGGGGACATGAAATTGCTTTGGCAAATAATGCAAGGGAGAATCCAAAGAGATTCTACAGATACATAAAGGGGAAAAGAGTAACTCGGGACAGAGTCGGGCCTCTTAAGGATCAACAAGGACATCTATGTGCAGAGCCACAAGAGTTGGGTGAGATCCTGAATGAATATTTCTCATCGGTATTCACGGTGGAGAAAGGCATGGATGTTAGGAAACTAAGGGAAATAAATAGTGATGTCTTGAGAAGTGTGCATATTACAGAGGAGGAGGTGCTGGAAGTCTTAAAGCGCATCAAGGTAGACAAATCCCCGGGACCTGATGAAATGTATCCCAGGATGTTGTGGGAGGCTAGCGAGGAAATTGCGGGTCCCCTAACCGAGATATTTGAATCATCGGCAGCCACAGGTGAGGTGCCTGAAGATTGGAGAGTGGCGAATGTTGTGCCCTTGTTTAAGAAGGGCAGCAGGGAAAAGCCTGGGAACTACAGACCGGTGAGCCTAACGTCTGTAGTAGGTAAGTTGCTAGAAGGTATTCTGAGAGACAGGATCTACAAGCATTTAGAGAGGCAAGGACTGATTCGGGGCAGTCAGCATGGCTTTGTGCGTGGAAAATCATGTCTCACAAATTTGATTGAGTTTTTTGAGGGAGTGACCAAGAAGGTAGATGAGGGTAGTGCAGTAGACGTTGTCTACATGGACTTTAGCAAAGCCTTTGACAAGGTACCGCATGGTAGGTTGTTGCAGAAGGTTAAAGCTCACGGGATCCAGGGTGAGGTTGCCAATTGGATTCAAAATTGGCTGGACGACAGAAGGCAGAGGGTGGTTGTAGAGGGTTGTTTTTCAAACTGGAGGCCTGTGACCAGTGGTGTGCCTCAGGGATCGGTGCTGGGTCCACTGTTATTTGTGATATATATTAGTGATTTGGATGAGAATTTAGGAGGCATGGTCAGTAAGTTTGCAGATGACACCAAGATTGGTGGCACAGTGGATAGTGAAGAAGGTTATCTAGGATTGCAACGGGATCTTGATCAATTAGGCCAGTGGGCCGACGAATGGCAGATGGAGTTTAATTTAGATAAATGTGAGGTGATGCATTTTGGCAGATCGAATCTAGCCAGGACCTACTCAGTTAATGGTATGGCGTTGGGGAGAGTTATAGAACAAAGAGATCGAGGAGTACAGGTTCATAGCTCCTTGAAGGTGGAGTCGCACGTGGACAGGGTGGTGAAGAAGGCATTCGGCATGCTTGGTTTCATTGGTCAGAACATTGAATACAGGAGTTGGGACGTCTTGTTGAAGTTGTACAAGACATTGGTACGGCCACACTTGGAATACTGTGTGCAGTTCTGGTCACCCTATTATAGAAAGGATATTATTAAACTAGAAAGAGTGCAGAAAAGATTTACTAAGATGTTGCCGGGACTTGATGGTTTGAGTTATAAGGAAAGGTTGGATAGACTGGGACTTTTTTCCCTGGAGCGTAGGAGGCTTAGGGGTGATCTTATAGAGGTCTATAAAATAATGAGGGGCATAGATGAGGTAGATAGTCAACATCTTTTCCCAAAGGTAGGGGAGTCTAAAACTAGAGGGCATAGGTTTAAGGTGAGAGGGGAGAGATTCAAAAGGGCCCTGAGGGGCAATTTCTTCACTCAGAGGGTAGTGAGTGTCTGGAATGGGCTGCCAGAGGTAGTAGTAGAGGCGGGTACAATTGTGTCTTTCAAAAAGCATTTAGATGGTTACATGGGTAAGATGGGTATAGAGGGTTATGGGCCAAGTGCGGGCAACAGGGACTAGTTTAATGGTAAAAACTGGGCGGCATGGACTGGTTGGGCCGAAG